>NC_047018.1:31539543-31582272 GCF_902652985.1 Pecten maximus
TATAATCTTGAGGTATGTATAATGTATTTGTTAAACCATATGGATGTCACATGGAAATTACATTCAACATCTTTATATTATCAATCCTAATATTGTTTATATGGGGGGCAGTTGCATAGTGAGAGAGTTCATGTACACATATCTTCATCCAAATATGTCACAATGTAACAGTTTGTACTTATCACAGTAAGAGAGTTTATATGATGCACCCTACTCGTTTATACTGATCACAGTGAGAGAGTTCGTGTATCCTCATCCAGAGGTGTTTCACTATAAGAGTTTGTAGTGATCACTGTAAGAGAGTTCATCTATCATCATCCAGAGGTGTTTCACCAAAACAATTTGTACTGAACACCATGCGAGAGTTTATGCATCTTCATCCAGAGGTGACTCACTATATCATTTTTGTACTAATCAATGTGAGTGTTTATGTACATGTATCCTCAGCCAGTAGTGTCTCATAATAACAGTTTGTACTGATCACCATGAGAAGAGAGCTCATGTACATGTAACAGTTTGGATCAAATTTCAAAAAGCCATTCATGCAGTCAAATATTTTGTTGGTTAACATCCATTTTCTGCTCATACACTTTACAGTCTGTATTCTGGTTCATACATAATTTGTGTGTATACATTTTCCAATACAACATCAGGTTTACCTTAAAAGATTCTTATATGATTTAATATCCAAAATGTGCTAAAGTACAGTAGATCTATCTACAATCTGTAGGTATAACCTGATTGCACTGAACAAATTTCCTTTGTTTGATGGATTATTAAGTGAAGAATCACTGCAGTACCAGATATCACCAACATGGACAAAGACCATATAAGATACGAGTACACCACCCTGTGCTCATATACTGCATTCTGATATCACAGAGTTATCTGATCTAACAGAGTTACTTCGCTTCGTTTCACTTGGTTACTGATGGTGATAAGCTTGACAGCCAGTGGGGGTTGAGAAAAATGTAATGTAAGATAACAAAGGTTATTATTGCAATCCCTTTCCCTTACATTTTACATGTATAGGAAAAGTAGTTCAAATGAAATAGCTACTGACTGGCCATCATTTACACATTATCTGTCTATATTGTTTATAAATGTATATAATGACAGACATTCTATATAGTTAAGTTGTATTTTCTTGTCTTATGATGAAAGTAATCATAAACAGAGAACAACTTACCACAACACAATGTCATTCACCAACATGTATTAAAATAACCTCTATACAGAATGTTAACAAGTCATAGTTGACTGTCTTTTGATGAGTATTATGTATGTGTTCATTGTGTACCTGTCAACTGATATATACCTGTTGATATAAATTGAGTGTAATGTACATGTGTACCTGTTGATCGACATACTGTAGGTAAATGATACACCTGTTGATATCATGTTGACACACTGTGTACATGTTGATATGATGGAAAATCCTTCAATGTTGAAACTGTCTATGGATCATTATGTATGGCATTTTGTTCCAAGAGGAGTCTAGGCAAGACACAAAAATTCATAAATGAATTTTTTCATTGTAATGTTCATTTTTCTATTCTTAAAAATAAATTTGTTTTGAAAGAAAATTACTACACTTGGATTATTTGTATGATGATCCTATTTGGAATGGAATGACAACTTTTTTTTGGGATGAAGATTATGATATATAAGCTCTTTGGTTGCATATTTCATGTGACCAAAAAACAAGTGAGCTTAAGGTTCATGACCAGACCTCCAGTAAATATTATTTGCTATTGAAATAATTTGTACAAACACCAGGGTGTTTGCGAGATTAGCTATGGTTTTACCTGTGTTTCTTTTTGAAATGAAACACTCTTGTATTCACAAATACCTACCAACTCTTCCTAATCAACCAAATTGTTGATTCGTTTATTGCAAGAATAAGTAGAAACTTCAAAAAATCTATCTCAAAACGGGTAACTGGTACGAAATTATACTTTTCTATGGATAACCATATGGCATTTACAAAGGTACTCCTATGCTTGAATTCTAAAAATACATCTTAGGTTTTGACTTTCAGTGTTGCAAACTCACATACCCTATGTATCAACGTCCGTCTGTCCGTGTGTGTGTCCGTCCGAGATTCTTTTCCGGACTATAACTCCATAACCGTTCAACGCAGCTCCTACAAACTTTCTGTATATATCCGACTAGTGCCCTAGTTGTGCCTTTTGCTATTGCGGACCTTCCATTTTCGGTATTTTTTCTGTCACCATGGAAACTTAGTCAAAAATACCAAATTACTGTTTCCTTTTGTTTCCGGGCTATAACTCCATAACCGTTCAACACAGCTCCTTGAAACTTTCTGTATATATCCGACTAGTGCCCTAGTTGTGTCTTTTGCTATTGTGGACCTTCCATTTTCGGTATTTTTTCTGTCACCATGGACACTTAATCAAAAATACAAAATTACTTTTTCCTTTATAACTCTTACTTTGAGCTTGGGTTTTCATACCAACTGCGGGGCGCGGGGGATAAAGCCAAGCTTTGCGGCTCCTTGTTTTATTTTTATAATGATGCTAGTTCCAGAAATGGCTGTGGATTTTTTTGAAAGAAAATAAGTTTTGCCATTGGATTTGCGAATATTGGGCAATGTATAGGTGAAATACACGGATAGTATGTCCTTGGATTGTAAAAGTGCAAGGTAACCTGGGGTCCATGGCGGGTACAGTATACATTTTCAATGGAATCTTGCATAACAACATGTTTCAGTTTCGTTAAATACCCATGAGTACATGGATGAAGATGTAAATGTTTGGGTGTGCGTGTGGGATCCTCTTCTTAAGTTTGCTGTGCCATCCTTCCAGGTTGTTGGTCGTTCTGGGTCCATCGTTGTCAAATTGGTTCCACACTGGTCTGTCGCCTTCAACCCATTGAGTAGTGACGTAGTCACTTATTAGCTTTAATTAGTTACAACAACTCTTCTGAGGTTCAAGTTGAACAAATAGCTTAATTGATACAGACAACATCTCTCCTGAAGATGAGCATAGCCTCATCTCCTGAAGTTGATAATTTATAATATGGGGATACATATAAAAAAAAGTCAATTATATAAAAAATGTTAAAATATAAATAACTTTAATTAATTTATCATCTTATTAAATTGCACGTTTTATTTTCAAATTCAAACCATTTATGAATATATGGATACATCTAAAAGAAGTCAATTATAATCACTTCTATAGATTTATTCTAAATTATTTACATACATTTTTATTTATTTATTTCTTATTAAATTCCACATTTATTTTAAAATTCAAACCATCTATGAATATATGAGTAAATCTAAAAGAAGTCAATTATAATCACTTTTATAAATTTATCATGAATATACATGTATGTATACATACATAACTTTTTATTTTTATCTGTTTATTTCTTATTAAATTACACGTTTTATTTTTAAATTCAAACCATCTGTGAATATATGGATAAATCTATTATTTTATTTATTTGTCAACTGATGCATTCAGTAATAGACACCTTAATTTACCTGTACAGGTAACAGGAATTCAAATTTCCCGCGTTTCGGAGAATAGCGGGAAATATTTGTCCTATAGGTTCGCGTGTATACGTGTCGGTCGTATAGATCGGGGAGTACGTGCAGTTTGTATTGACCAATGGGATTGGTTCAGAAGTATGGGCCGTGGTAAGGTGGTCTTGTAAGTCATTCTAGCTTTCGGTCAGCACGGGAACGCACCCTCTAAATTTCATCTAGTTTCACATACCGATTTATTAGCTTTACATATGGAGTCGGAAGGAATGGAGCGACCAGCATTATCACAGAGCGATATGTTGAGTAGCTTAGAGCGGATGATGACATCAAAGTTGGAGGGTTTTAAGCAAGAAATCAGTGAAACTCAGAGGCAGATAGCAGAAACTCAAATTTCAAAAATATCCGAAGTATCTCCATACCAATTTAAGAAAAAAGGAAATGAAGAGCAATTCAAAGTAAACGCGAAAGTCACCAATAAACTGCAAGAGGCGCACAAGGCTTTACAGGAGAATTCTTCTTATAATTCGCACGTGGAGACGGCCAGTATGAAGATTGCCGAAGGTATGGAAATTATAAAACATAGACAAAAATTAATAAAGATGGCTGACTCCTCAGAGACAGGTTGGAAAATTGTGGAGGAGTATGAGACAAATGCATTAGCCGAAAACTCTGAAGACGAAAAACGGATCATGAGAGAAGAAGCCAGAGCTCAGAGAAAAATAAGGACTTTAAAGGCTGCAAAGCAGAAGCGGTATTTCCCCTACAGCGCCCCTGGGAGACAACACGTAAAATCTTCGCCAGTGGAAACGAACACGACGAGTTCGAGCGCAAGCAGGCGACCCGGATTGTGTTTCGTATGTGGAAAGCCCGGTCATTGGAGAATGGATTGTACACTTTGTATGCAGAAAGGCCAAAATAAGATAAGTAACAATTTTTGTTTTTGTGTGGAAGCAAGTGTGTCCGTTAGGGACGTATTCATGTCGTTTGACGAGCTAGCGAGTACGTATACGCCAGGTGGTTTTGTTACACCCGGTTCTGGTTCGGTGAACAAATTTACTACCATAGTAGGGTCAATAGATGAAAGGTCAAACTGAGGTCAAATCACCCTTAGGAATGTTGCGTAATGCTTTGCATGAATGGGAGAGTATAGGGTCCTGTCAAAATGTGTTGCATGTTATACGCGAGGGTTACAAGTTGCCTTTATTTTTAGAACCAGATAGCGTTGTTTTAGGTAACAATAAATCCGCAAAGGATAATGCGAGTTTTGTATTGCAAGAGATAGATGCGTTACTTTTAAAAGGCTGTATAACAAAAGTTGACAGTGTCCCAAAGGTAGTTAACCCATTGACTGTGGCTGGTAACAAGGAAAAGTTACGTCTTGTATTGGATTGTAGGCACGTGAATCCTTGTTTGTTTAAGTACAGGTGTAGGTTTGAGGATTCAGTGGTAGCTTTGGACATGTTCAAGACAGGCGATTGGGTATTTACGTTCGATCTCAAGTCAGCTTATCACCATATTGAGATTTTCTCGGACCATAGAACATTCTTAGGGTTTTCATGGGTGATCAGCGGCGAGCGAAAATACTTTGTTTTCAATGTGATATATTTTTACAAAGGTGACACGGGTGTTGGTTAAGCACTGGCGCTCGCAGAGAAATAGGATAATAATGTATCTGGACGATGTATTGGAGGCAATGCTACAGCAGCTGAGGCTAGCTCGCTCAGTGGTTCGGTAAGGACAGATTTGAGGCGTTTCGGTTTCCTAATAGCAGAGCAAAAATGTAGTTGGGTTCCGAGTCAAGATGCCGTATGGTTAGGCGTGCGTTGGTCATTTTCAGAGGGGATGGTTTTTATACCTGACAATAAGGTTGAAAGGCTGAGGTCGTCGTTACTCACGTTGATGGATAGTGTATCTCATGTGAAAGGTAGAGTGACAGCGAGAAAGCTTGCTAGACTGATTGGTCAGATAATCGCTATGAAAGTACCTATGGGTCCAGTGGTCAGAATGATGACACGGCATATGTACGCATGCGTGATTACGAAAGCAAGTTGGGACTCTGGTATTTCTTTGACAAAGGATGCTTTAGATGAAATGCGATTCTGGTATTCTAAAGTAGAGAGTTTGAATGGCGCGCCTATAGACAAGTCGTACACGCACGATTTTGTGATTTACAGCGATGCTTCAGATACAGGTTATGGGGGGTATATACTCCATATGTAGACGATAGCGAGGTTCTGGGTCAATGGGCAGAGTACGAGTGTAGAGAAAGCTCAACTTGGAGAGAGTTGGAAGCTGTACTTCGAATGTTGTTACATTTCGATGGTTGCCTGGTAGCGCGGCGCCTGGTAGGGCACACAGTGTTGTGGTGTACTGATAGCCAGAATGTGGCGACAATATTGTCAAATGGTAGCAAAGTGGCTACGTTGAATGATAAGGCGGTAATCATCAGAGAACTTTGTTGCGACAAAGGGCTTAATTTAGTACCGGTGTGGGTACCAAGGGCAGATAACCAATTGGCAGATTTGTACAGTAGAGCATCAGACAACGATGATTGGTGTGTTCAGAACTATATATTCAATTACCTTAATGGGAAATGGGGCGAATGTACAGTCGACAGATTCGCGAGTGATAGAAATGCAAAATGCAGTGTTTTTAATTCGAGGTGGTGGTGCCCAGGTACAGCAGGAATAGACGGTTTGAGTCAGGCATGGGCTGGACAAAACAATTCATTGGCTGGTTCCACCACCTGTTTTGATACCGAAGGTTATCAATAAGATGATAGAGGAGAAGGCCATGGGTACTCTGATAGTACCACATTGGACTTCAGCTCCTTTCTGGCCGGTAATTGCTCCAAGGGGAGATAAATATGCATTCTTTGTAAAGGAGCACAAGATGTTTTTTGAGGGTAGTGTGCTAGCTGGGAAGGGAAGCCTAAATGGAGTGTTTGGCACGAACGGGGGACCATGCATGGTAGCTTTAAGGCTGAGGTTTTGATTCAAACTTGATTTGTTTTTTCAGGTGTCGGGCTTCACGCAAGCATAGATCAAGCGGTTAAGCGGGCAGGGCAACATACAAGTCGGACGGAGGGATTGATTACAAAAATGGCGGGATACATCCTAACGGCAAAGAGTGATGCAATAGTCATTAAATATTACAGCGCTTTTAGACGATGGGAACAATTCGTGAAACAAGAGGGCAGTTGTCCCCTCCCGGCACAACCTATTTATGTGGCGTTATATTTGACGCACATTTTGGACTCGGGTGGATCAAGCAGTGTAGTCACATCAGCAGTTTACGGGATAAAATGGGCGCATTCGGTTAACGGTTTCGACGACCCTACAGAGAACGGTTTCGTTAAAAATTTGATGGAGGCCGCTAAACGTCAAGCACGAGCTCCAAGGAAAAGAAAAGACACTGTGTACTCTGACATGCTGATTAAGCTGTGTAATATCCATAAGGACTCTAGGGACATTTCTGTTGTAATGCTATGATAGTTTTGTGTTTCGCAGCTTTTCTCAGGTTTAATGAGTTGAGTGCGTTGCGTTGCGAGGATGTGTCATTTCATGAGGCGTGTGTTAAGTTGGCGATTAAGAAAAGTAAGACTGACCAATATCGATTGGGAGACGAGATTGTAATAGCGAAAGGTAAGACGGCGGCGTGTCCTTATTTAATGTTACAGAAGTTCATGAGTCTGTCCGGAGCAGAGGTAGGATCAAAAGATTTCTTGTTCAAACCATTGGTTCGCGGGAAGGGTGGTTGTAAGCAGATATACAAGTCAAAGCCATTAAGTTACACTAGAGCTAGGGAATGTATTGTCAAAAGGTTGGCCGAGGTAGCCGACGGGTTGGATTTAGGTCTGCATTCCTTAAGGGCTGGTGGAGCCACTGAGGCGGCCAATGCCGGCGTCAATGATAGGTGTTGGAAAAGACACGGGAGATGGAGAAGTGACGCGTCAAAGGACGGCTACGTGGTCGATTCGCTGCAACGTAAGTTGCAGGTCACAGAGCAATTAGGGTTATAATTAAAGTTATCTTTTATCTACAATATCCCGTTCTTTTATATCTAAGGCCGAGCAGCTAATCGCATATATCGAGTTGTTTGTTATTATGCATGTATCGAGTATATAGAGGACTTCAAATTTCCCGCGTTTCGGAGAATAGCGGGAAATATTTGTCCTATAGGTTCGCGTGTATACGTGTCGGTCGTATAGATCGGGGAGTACGTGCAGTTTGTATTGACCAATGGGATTGGTTCAGAAGTATGGGCCGTGGTAAGGTGGTCTTGTAAGTCATTCTAGCTTTCGGTCAGCCCGGGAACGCACCCTCTAAATTTCAATATATTTAGTTCATTGTAGGATAAGTAATTATATGTGGTGCTCTTTATGTCGTATTGGGTTATTGCTAGTATGCGTGGTGATCGTGGTTGTACGCGATGTTTAGAAATCCCAGCAAAAATAAACCTTAAGCATAAAGGGCTGGTGCACCTCCTGACTTGTTTCCCTAATAAGGGTTTTTCAGGTTGGGTGGCAGGCTTGGTTTTACAGGGCAATCACAGTCTGAGAGGGGGAGTTGGTTGAGTGTGGGTTCGATGTATATGCATTTGGAATTTATATTTTAAAATTAAATGCAGACTCAGTCGTTCCAAAGCCGAGCAGCTAATCGCATATATCGAGTTGTTTGTTATTATGCATGTATCGAGTATATAGATGACCGTTGATTTACCTGTGTACCTGTACAGGTAACAGGAACGTTGATTTACCTGTACAGGTAGACAAGCGTCGGAGTGACAGCTACATGTCGCATTTTTTACCTGGCTCCGATATCAAGATTGATTTGGTGAGTTAATGAGCCTTTGAGGTCCCATTGAACATTATATTGTGACATTTTGTTGAATTTGGAGCGTTTGAGTTTGATTGTGTGAAGCCCATCAACCCAAAAGTTACCGAAAATGAAATATTTGGACCCCAAACTTTGTAATGATACATGTAACCTGCAGCCATTGTCACAGGCGAGCGCGGCGTGCTATGTGGCCGAAGTGTTAACTACTCCTACTATCATCTCATCCCGCAATATGACACGAGTTGAAGTTCATGAAGTGAGTAAGAAGAAGAGACAACTGTCGGGTGTAGATTATGTCGAAATTAGCAACAATAAAAAACTGAAAAACTGTGATTCTAATGTTATTACCCCCAGCGCCCCCACGGTACACACGTACACGCACACCCAGGACAGCGGTCCATGTCAAACGGGTAACAAACAAAAATCAAAGAATAATGTTGACCCCGAGTGTTCCCCATCACCCAATACACATCCCACTGACAGTACGAACGCACTCATGCGTATGATAGATAATCTTACTACAAGTCTCAACACCGTTCATCGTAGTCTAAGTGAACGTATGGCATTACTTTAAGATAATGTTACTGAAAAACTTACAAAGATGATCGACTCCAGGATAGACAAAAGACTTAAATCGGTAAAAGACAATTTGACTTCGTATGTCAACACCGAGATGGATAAAGTCAAACATGAAGTAGACAATAAGATAAAAGGTCTAAATGACGACGTGCATGGTGCAATTGCAAATGTACATGTATCAGCTGAAACGGAAAAAGAGAACCGGAAAAATAACATTGTTGTCAGAAATCTGAAAGAAATACCTCAAGAGAAAGGCGAGGGTGGATCGGAATTCACAAAACAAAAGGTGAACGCGAAGATCAGAGATGGCCTCAGGCTACCAAACATAAACATTATACAGGCAGAACGTAAACAATCGAGAGGTGATAGGTCTGGTGTTGTAATCGCTACTATCGAAACACTGGATCAAAAACAGTCCGTTATGAAGAAAAAGAACACTCTAAAACAGTCGCGCGGTTATTCGGGTGTATATATTGACAACGACATGTCCAAAAGCGAGGTGGATACTCATCGGTCTCTACACACTGTCCTATGTGAAATAGGTAAACAACATGACTACAAGGTGTTCGGTAACGGAATTGTAAAGGTGAAGGAGGCCGAACGTAACGGCACGCGTACAGGTAACGGTCACACTAACGCGGACGGGTGGAGGACCGTACAGCCCAGACAAAGCCAAAATCGTGATAGGCAGTATGGCCAACGACGCGACCGTGAATGCCTCCCCAGGGATCAGGGTTTCTGTAGTGACGGACGTCATGAGGAACGTCAGGACCGACGTGTCTACAATCAGCGTGATACCCGTTCTGCTTATAACCGTCGCTAGGCCAGTCTACGGCTAGGTATACGTAGTTGGAACGTAAACGGATGGTCCAGGCATGGTAACGAAAACACGGATTTTAGACGTCAAGTTTTACAACATTTTAAATATGACGTTCTTGCATTGTGTGAAACTTTTCTCACGGGTAACGAACAAATCGCGGTGGGTGGTATCGTTTTCTTGGACACAATAGGTCTAACCGTCATGTTCGAGCCAAGCGTGGCTCAGGCGGCGTTGGTTTTCTGCTGAAAAACTCGTTATTTGATCACTTCGATATATCTGATCTCAACAAGGAGCAGGATGATGTGTACTGGATAAAATTAAAAGCTAAATCTGACGATTTCACTATTTGCTTATGTGCTTGATACTTCCCCCCGGAAAACTCTACCCGGTCATATGACCCATATATTACGTACTCTGACTTACTTCATCAGGTACACACGTACCAAAATGAGGGATTGGTTTTCATTTGTGATGATTTTAATGCAAGGTCTGGTGATCTTTCCGACTATATCGAAGGAGTAGATTGTGTTCAACACAGAGATGTCATCGATACCGTCGTTAATTCCTACGGTGACCATCTAATAGACTTTTGCGTTAACTCAAATATGTGTATGTTAAATGGCCGATACAATGTAAGCGAAAATAACTTTACGTGTGTGTCTACAAGAGGACGATCGGTAGTAGACTATATGATCGTACCACATGACCAACTCGACTGTTTTACAGATTTCAAAGTTATGACAATGTTCGACGTTATCGGCAACGTTGATATATCCGTACCGACATCACATCCAGACCACTCATGGTTGGATTGTACCGTGAACCTACCAAAAGGTGTGGATAACAATGACACGATTCCCAGAAACGACGTCAACGCCGTACCAGACACTCACAAACGTTTTAACGCAAACAAAATCACAAATGATTTTCTTGTCGGATTTCAGCATTTAGCAAGCATAAACGCGACTATTCAACGCTTGGAAGATAACCTGAGTACCAGGTCTGACGTAAATACGGCGTACGATGAGTTTGTTGATTTTTTGCATAACAATATGGATTCTGCTGGAATGGGAGTGAAAAACCAAACCAAAGTACGGGCTAACAATAAATCGTTGTTTAAGCCTTATTGGAACAATGAATTGCAAGTGAGATGGAACTCTGTGAGAAGGAACGTAGATGGCTTAAATGTGTTGATAAACAGAAATCACAAAAACGCCAACTTAAACTTGAATTCTGTATGGAACGTTAAGGGTTTGATAAACTTCATAGACAAATTAAACGCCAGTTTCAAGCTACACAGGTGAAGGAATTGCAGAAAAAACTTGAACAGCCAAATTCTAGGGATTTCTGGCGAGATATTGGAAAAATTGGAATTGTAAATGAACGGATCGCGCCAATACCACTAGAAGTCAAGGATCCCGACGGAAACACAGTAAATGACACAATGCTGTGCTGGAACGCTGGCGATTTGATTACGAAAGCCTTTACGCGACGGACAGCGAGGACAGTACTTCATATAATGAGGAATACTTCCGAACGGTGAAAGAGCGTATCGCTAATGATACTGTTCCGATAAAGCATGATTTCAATATATCTGAGCTTAACGCGCCAATTCAACGCCAAGAGATTATGGACGCTATATGTCGTGCTAAGATCGGTAAAGCCGCGGGAAATCGACAGTATACCGGCGGAAGCATTGAAAAATTATACGTGAGTTGACATAATGTTTTCTCTGATTTGTCATTGTTTTACCCACGGAGTTGTGCAGGATAAATGGAAACAGGGAATTATTAACCCGATTGTGAAGCCGAACAGTACGGAGCCAGGAAACCCACTTACATATCGTGGTATTACATTGTTATCCGTTCCACGCAAGGTGTATTGCGACATCCTCTTTCCTCTTGGCTAGAGAAACATAACATTCTTCATGACGCGCAGAACGGATTTCGCAAGGACAGAAGTTGTCAAGATCATGTCTACTCGCTTTATAGTGTCGTAAAGAACCGCATAAATGCCAAAAAATCGACGTACTCGTGTTTCATAGACCTACGTAAAGCATTTGACACGGTCGACATGGAATGCTTATGGTATAAGCTTTTACTATCGGGAATAAAGTGTACAGGGGCTTCGTTGAAGGAAAAGTTGAAGAAAAAGTCATAACACGTGTTCTCTTCCATTGTATCTATTATCAAACTTCTTTGTGACACAGATTACATAACAGTAATAAACAAATCAAATAAAATATCCGGAATAAGGTACATTATAATTATAATAATAAAATGAAAAAGGAAACGAACAGAAATATATCCGGAAATTTACTAAAGGGACATAACTCATACAACACTTGGCACATGGAATAATGAATAAAATATATTTAAGAAATTAGCCATCTCATCTATATATATAACAAAAGGGCCTCATATATAACGCTGTGTTCGCACTTTATAACGGCGTCACCTGTTGCGTACGTACGTGTTAACAACTTACATACGGATTGGCTATCTGTGTCCTGGGGCGTAAAACAAGGATGTTTAGCCTCACCGACGCTATTCGCGCTCTATATAAACGATTTAATTGAGGAGCTGAACTCCTCCGGTGAAGTAATCGACATAGACGGCGTTAGTCTGAGTTGTCTTTTTTACGCTGACGATATTGTGCTAATGACGTCATCAGAAGACAAGTTACAATCGCTTTTGAACATAGTGTCATCATGGTGCGCACGCTGGCGGTTATCCGTGAATTCTGGGAAGACAAAGATAGTACATTTTAGACCTCGGAGCTTACCTGCTACCCAGTATGCATTTAATTGTAATGGCCATTCTTTGGAACGCACGGATCGATATAAATATTTAGACCTCTGGTTTGACGAACATGCTGATATGAAGCTAGCAGTGCAAGAACTATCAAAATCTGCAAGTCGAGCCCTTGGACTTCTTATTTCAAAGTATTACCGTGCCGGTGGAATGACGTACTCGGTATTCACAAAACTTTATGAAAGCCTAGTACAGCCAGTGCTACTGTATTGCTCTGCTCAGGCTGAACGTAGAGAAATCAACAACGTCCAAAACAGAGCAATCAAGGTGTTTCTTGGAGCGACAAAGAATATGTCAAATGCCGGCGTCATTGGTGACATGGGCTGGTTGTCTACCCTTAGTAAACAGAGGATTGAAGTGTTCAGTTTCTACTGTCGTGTGAAGTCTGCTAACCCTGACAAGTTACTAAGAAAGATTCACAACTGGTCCATGCGAAGGCGTGATTCGTGGGACGCGCGGGTAGTGAAACTCGGGGAAAAATACAGTATCGAAAACTTATTGGAATCTGCCGTGAGACCCACTTATCACACTGTAAACGCCATTAAACTTAAAGTTCAACAAAAAGACGAAAGTGACTGGTTCGGACAAATTTGGAACGATCGTGGTCTTGTGTACGGTAATAAGTTAGGGACTTACCGGAAGTTTAAGAAAGACCGCAAACCAGAACATTATGTTAAACAGTACATGCCTAGACCTTACCGTAGCGTTCTAACCAAGTTACGTTGTGGTAGTGCTCCTTTAAGGATCGAGACTGGTCGTTTCAGTATACCTCAAACTCCTTTAAACGAACGATTTTGTACAAACAGTGTAGAAAATGAAATTCACTTTTTGTGTGAATGTCCTATGTACAGCGAACTAAGACTTAATCTTTTTCATTCTATGGAAAGCGTCTGCGAAAATTTTAAAGAATGTGATATCAATAACAAGTTTAATTTATTAATGGATAATTCAGATATTCAGTATTTATTAGGTAAAACAATATTTTTAATGCTTCGTAGAAGAAGAGTGTTTTTAAAATAATGCGTCTTCTTATCTATTCAAATGTACATGTATATTAGTAGTATTCTATGCTTTTAGTCTATGTAATATTTTTAGATGTGTATTTGATGAAATATAGTTTAAATGACACAAAGTGTCTCGTAAGCCAGTAATGGCTGGATGTTGATATAGTTTTATGTATTTTGAAAAGTTGTAATTGATATGTGTATATATTAACATGTGACACTATAATAAACTATTTTATTGATTGATTGATTGATTGGTAGAAGTTAACCTAACTGTTAAAACAACACTCTCCCTATATTGTTTACATAAGATTTTATGTCGGAAGTGTGGACATGTACCTTAAGCCATGGTGTGGCGAACAATGTTCATACAACATCATTTTTTCTCCCATACGTCACAGGGTTATACTGCGGTTGCCAGGGAAAAGATAAATCGATCTTACACGGGATGGGTTTTCAATTCAAATGCATACAAGTACGTACAATTAGATGAATATATGACAGACGGAGAGTTATCATAATAATCATGGTATTTTCAGGATAATTCAGACATATTGTATATGGAAAATAAGTTACAAACTTTAATAATATACAATCAACCTTTTAGTTTTTCTGCCCTTTTCCTGAAAGCTAACTGAATAAATTTTCCAATTTTATTCACTTCTTTTACATTATTAACACTTAACAATTTTATCAATTTAAAAACACTTGGTTTTGTATAATAATACCTCTTAACATATTTTACACGAATTTCTTCATACAATGGACACTGTAGTAAAAAATGAAATTCGTCTTCAATTTCTTCTAAAAGGCAACAAGAACATAATCTATTTAACCTTGGTATATTTCGTTTTCTGCCATATTCTATATTTAAATTATGTGAAGAAAGTCTTATTCTTGAAATACCTTTTTTATACAAAGAATCGATAGGCTTAGTAAGATAAAATTGCAGACAAAATTTATCAACTAAATGTTGGTATAATGATCCCCTTGACATATATTTAATTCTGTTAATGATTTCTTGTCTATAAACATCTTTAATTCTATTCTCAACAATACTGTAAGTATAACAATCAACGACAGATTCATGCCATAGATAAGCTAAACCTATTTTTTCTAGCTCATTTTTGATACTTATTATCCATTCATCATTCATTTCCATTCTTTGTTCTACACAAGCTTTTAGTATACAATTTGAAGTATTTTTCAATTTAAGCCAATACTTCAAAATTTTTAATTTTCTAGTTACGAATAATGGAAACCTGCCTAATTCAAAATAAACAAAATCATTAACTGTCGTTTTATTTACCCCTAGTATTCTTTTGCGGGGGAGGTGGTGCATAGGAGGGCTAAATCGGCCCACAGCGGTTTTTTTCCCGGAAACATATTTTTGTCATAAGCATAATATCCCCGATTATGTGGGAGGAATTTATTCCAATCCTCAACGTATATATTCTTTTTTTGGTGATTTCATTATTTCCCCATCATACTGTATAAGAAGCTAATGTTTTGACCACAAATTATTATAGAACACATTTTTATTTCCTATTTGTGAAACAAATTCACCCCATTTGTTTAAGGTTTAATTTTGTATATGAATCATCACGCTCCGTGACACTAAAATTAAATTTCAGCCTAATTTGATGTCTTCTTTGTGAAAATCATTGTTTTTAACTTTTCATTTAAAGTCTAATACCACAAAGTTATTGATTGAGTACTATCAAAATTTCCGGTTAGAAATAATCTATGGATATTCATAAACATTTAATGAAACAAATTTATTTGGTGAATTACTGGATATGCCAAGATTTTATTATGTTAAATGCATACACCCTCAATTTTGGACAGCATATCAAAGTACCGAAAGTACTGAAAAATAGAGGCAAATGCTAAAAATCCAACAAAAATAACAATGCAATCAGACTTTACTGCTTGTGGCAGACAGGGTGCTCCTTTTTAACCCTTTGTTTTTTAATACAATTTACTTCATGACCTTTTTTGTATGCAAAAATCTTTTGTTATCCAGTAATTTTTGATGATTTATTTTGGTTGTGTATTAAGATTAATATGCAAACATGTTTTTTAAAAGCAAAATTTGATAGTACTCCAACGATTATTGCATTTTATCTACTTTACAAATAAAAAAAAATTTCAAGAAGGTACATTTTTAACTGATAATTTTATTAAAAAACCTGTAATTACACTTTCTATTATACAAATTCATACTAAACACACATGTTTTTATAAAATATAACATCACATGAGACTATCAATGCAATATGAAATTTATCAAGTACTTTTATACGAGAAATATATTGAATTTAAAAGGGAGGGTACACATTTTTTACAGAAATCATGTTAGGTGGCGCTGCGTATACAGCATTTGCCAATTTTCGTTTTAGTGTCTAAAATGACATGTATTTGGTAAAAGTCTATCATAATATCATACATAAAATAAGATTCGGCCGTGGGCCGCCATGCACCACCTCTGCACTTTTTCTACATCAGGAGCTTTATGATGTCCCCATATTTCACTTGCATATCCTAAAACACTATTAATGTATGTATCAAACACTGAACATGGTGTAATAACATTAAAAGCATGACTTTTCAATTTACTATTTATGGCAAAGTAAGCTTTTCTACCTTGATTAGCAATATGCATTTGAGTTTTTTTGAATTTTCCATTATAATTGAATAGCATGCCGAGATAATTAAATTCATCAACAACTTCTATATTGACATTATTATAAGTCCATTTTTCATTATCGCGCTGTCTTCCTCCATTTCTGAAAATCATAATTTTTGTTTTTTCAACGTTAAGTGTCAACTTCCATTCATTATTATATATATACATAGCATCTAACATATCCTGGAGAGATTGAGGGGATTCTGCAATCAAAACAGTATCATCCGCATACATTATTAAAAACAAATTAATCAAACCAATTTCTACTGATTGACAGTTCTCTCTTATAAAGCACATTTCGCAGTCATTAACATACAAACTGTACAAAATGGGGGACAACATTTCGCCTTGAAATAAACCGATAGTATTTCTGTGGTATTTTGATAACAAACCATTAAATTTGATACAAGATTTCACATTATCATAGAATGATTGTATAATTTTTAACATCTTTCCATCAATTCCCTGTTTAATAAGTTTTGACCACAATCGGCTCCTATCAATTAAATCAAATGCTTTCTGATATTCAATAAAGCAACAATATAATCGTTTTTTGTCTTTCAGAGGTTTGTTAACTAACGTTTGTAACACGAAAATGGCATCGATTGTGGAAAATCAAGCTTTAAATCCAAATTGTGCATCAGTTATAATGTTATTCTTTTTATCCCATGTCATTAGCCTCTTATTAAGAATAGATGTAAATAATTTACCCATACAACTTATTAATGGTAAACCTCTGTAATTATTCGGGTTATCAATATCACCCTTTTTGTATATTGGGACAATACATCATTTTGACCACGACTCAGGAAAAAAGCCAGACTGGAAAATGTTGTTAAATATATTTGTAATTTGTAATTCATCTGCACATTCTATAAAAAAATCATTTAAAATATTACCTTCACTACAACTTTTGTCCTTTTTCAGGTTTTTTATAGCAGCAACTACTTCATCCGTATTAATTTGAGCATCTAATTCTTCAAAAATTGTATCACCATTAATAGTTACAACATCATCATTGCCAGACTCATCATTATTTTAATTTTGGAAATGGTTGCAAAATTCGTCCAATGATATATTAGACTGTGTTTCTTTGCTTTTAGATTTCGAGAAATATTTATAAAACTGTTTTGGATTGTTTTTCCGAACTACATCTAACGAATCACCTTCGTGTCTTTTAAATTGCCTTTTCAATCTATTTTCAAGTATTTTATATGATGTCTTCTTTTCTATAAGCATGCGATAATTTTCTCCTGTCTTACAACTATTAAAAATCGACAAGGCTTGTTTATATTCAATATACTTTTTCTTACATGCATTTGTAAACCATGGTTTGTCATCTTGCTTTTTAGTTCTACTTTGTTCCTTCATACTATCATTTTTGGGGAAAACTTCACGTACATCACAAAAAGGTAAAACAAATGCATTAACAACTTGACAGAAATCATCAATAACACAATTGACATCAGTTTGTGAACTAACGAATCTATTACTGATACCCATTAGATTATCTAAATAACCGCTAAGACTATTTTTAATATCATCAACATTTTCACTTTTCCATTTTACAGACTTAGATGCAGCTCTAGCTGTAGTATTTGTTTTGTCGATTTCTACTTCTTGTTGATATTTCAACCGTAATTGAAACGACAGTGGTGCATGATCGGAGATTGTTAAACATTTCCCCGACATGAACTGGCAAATATCATTAAAGTTATTAATATATGATAACAAATAGTCTATAGTACTTTTTCCATTTTTGCTATAGAATGTGTAACTTCCTTCACCGTCTCCTTCATGTCGACCATTAACTATTCTAAAACCAGTAGTTTTACAAAGTGAAATTAATCTCCTTCCAAAAGAATTAACGAATTTATCCATATTATTTCTATTAACCATATTTGTATCGGTATTATAATTAAAGCATTCCATCCTATTTACTATATCTTTGTTTAGATGATCATTTTCAATAAAGTCATTTGACATGCCAGTTCTCGCATTAAGGTCGCCAACTACATATACTGGACATTCATCACTAAACTCAACAAGAGTATCCTCTAAACTTTGAAACAAATCAATATCATAATTTGAGTAAAAAACACTATTTTCTGGAGGGAAATAACAGAACATAAAGAAAACTGAGCATTTTTGTTTTGAAAACTTTGCCACAATAATGGTATCATTAATATTGCGAACAATACTAATATTATTGTATAAACGTTGTTTAAAGAAAATAATAATTCCTCCACCTTTTCCGGATTTCCTCGGGAATGCGTATTTGCTGTAACCCGGACATTCAAATGAGTCATTTTCAGTTATCCAAAACTCACTAACGCTTATTATATCATGACTTGTGATAGTTTCTATACATTCAACTTCATTGAGTTTACCACAAAGACCTTTTCCAATATTCCATGAAGCGACGGATAAGTAATCAGAGCAGTCACTCTCAACGCGTCCCTACCTTTGCACACCATATGCCTGTGGTGTTCTGTTGATGTCCATAGATCTAGCTCTTGAAGCTCCTTGCGAATCGCGTGCTCTCAGATCGCGTTCTGTTGCCCTCGAGTCGTTACCGGTCGCTCGCGTTTCGCGTCTCCGTTCAGATGGAAAGTTGGCATCATCTCTGTAGGAAACGCGCTGTTGATTCCATCGTTATTGACGGCATCACTGTACATATTGCGAGGTTGTATTGACTGACTATGATAATCGCTTTC
Source organism: Pecten maximus (assembly GCF_902652985.1). Classification (NCBI taxonomy): domain Eukaryota; kingdom Metazoa; phylum Mollusca; class Bivalvia; order Pectinida; family Pectinidae; genus Pecten; species Pecten maximus. The sequence goes on from NC_047018.1 coordinate 31,558,521, forward strand.
CGTATGTAGCCGTCCGTTGATGTACAGTTTGTCCCTCACTAGCCTAACGTCATTCCCCAACTGTTTATGCTGTTTAAGCACAGGGTAGAGACGTTTTCTTTTGTCCTCAATCACTGATGGGAATTGCTCGTGAATTCCGTAACCTGATCCTTTAAGACGATATGAGCTTCGTTTTACTAGTTGCAGGTCATTCTGGTATAAGAACTTTGCTACAATAGGGCGATTTTTTCCACGAGTCTGACGGCCAAACCTATGCACGTTACCAAACTCGATCCTGGAATCGATCAAAAGCTCATGGAAGATGAAATCGCGTAGTAAAGATTCAGTATCTTCATTGCGTCTTTCCCCTCCAAGACCAGTGAAGACCAAGTTGTATTTCATTGATCTGCATTGCAGATCCACCACAGTATCCTGTAATAGGGCCCTGTCTTCTTCCGCGTGAATCACTTTCTGACGAAGCTCACCTATAACGCGATCCTGCTGTTCTATGGTCTGAGCAGTTTCCTTACTGCCAATACCCCGCTTTTCGATGTCGTCGAGTCTTTTGGCCACGAAGTTCACTGACTTTTCAAACTCCTTCGACTTCTGCTCAACTTCAACTACTCTTGTCTCTATCGCCACCACTTTTGATGTTAGCCTGTTCAACTTGTCATCTATGTTTTCCACTTTCTCTAATTTCTCTAGAATAAAATCTAATTTACTGTTCATATCTGCGACGTCTTCAGCGACTGTTGATTTCTGTGGTACAGGTGCTGACGTAGATGGTGTAGGTGCTACATTGGCAGATTTGGAAGGGCTACTGTAAAGGACACCGTTTGCAGCACTTATAATCGAGCTCAGTAGTCCAGTAGATTGGTTACTGACATCAGTACTATCATTACTGGCCCCTTTCTTCCTTTTCCTAGAGTTTTTACCCATATTGAAAAATCAACACGCAACAGTAATGATATGGATATTTACAGCAGTATAGTTTCTTCTCCGTGGGACATTGTGTCATGCAATGGCTCAATCTTTATGGTGATACTCGGGACATCGAAATTGCATTCTTCTTTAATAGCTATGATATATCCATCAATAATTCAGTTTATAAGTCCTAATTTTTATTCTCGAAGACTTCTCCTTACAATTATCCACTAACGAGAGTCCGTTTATAACCACTGGACAGGTTATACCCCGTGCGCCAAACATACAGGTACGTGTAAACCCATGGTCACTTGAGCGTGACGATAATTTTCGTGCAGCACTTGGTCCTATACAGGTCTCAACCCTCGTGTAAGAGTTTGACTGGCCAGCACTGGGCAAGCCTCGTGCTGACTGACCAAACTCTTACACTTGGGTTGAGATATCCCTGCCCACGGAACAGACCCGTGGTAGATTCTATTATTCCATTTAAAGAACTTCATAATGACCAAGACGCAACAATATATATTACTGTATGCAATATGGAGACTGATAGTGACCATATATGCTATATGGTAGCCCCGACTGTCTTTGTAATGTGAAGGCTCATTGTGACCATAAAGGATGTATACGTTTAGTAGTCTCCTTTCTGTCTTTCTAATGTGGAGACTGATATTGTCATTATGATACATTACAGCCTCTCACTTTGTCTCTATAATGGTTCCCATATACAATAAAATATATCATAACCTCTTCATCTGTCTTAGTAATGTGAATGTTTATGGTGCCCACAAATGGTATATCATAACTTCCAGATCTCTATTATGTCCCCCAAGCAAAGTCTGCGTACTGATTGTTTTTAGGTGAACTGAGCTTATGCAATGGTGCAGCGTCCGTCGTCCATCTTCATTTCCTTTAAATATCTTCTAGTCCTGAACACCGTTATCGGGACATTATCAACCTCCGCAGTACACAAATAGATTTGTTGGCTATCATTTCTCGAATTTGAACACCATCGGCGTCCGATTTACAGAAAGAGTTGGAGGTTATGTCTCAAATACGGACATTATCAGCATCGGCAATACACAGATGAAGTTGGAGGCTGTCACGTCTCGAATAAGAACACGATCTGCCCCCGCATTATCGAACAAGAATTATAGAGGCTATCATGTCTCAAACACAGACATTATCATCCTCCGCATTACAGATGTTGAGTTGGAGGTTATCATGTTTCAAATACGGACAGAAACAACCTCCGCATTACAGAAAAAAACCAACATCTTGAGGCTATCATGTCTTAAATACGGACACTATCTGCATCGTTATTACGAAGAAAGAGTCGGAAGCTATCGTGTCTCAAACATACAGTCGAACATAACGGACAGTTCCAGGAATCCCCAACGAAAATCACTATAAATATGGGAGCCTGAAGTTGGTTCCGAGTTCCGAGTTCCGTTTAAGTAAAACAGAACTAGGAACCAGTTCCGAGTTCCGTTTAAGAAAAACGGAACTGCAATGTATAAGCTTTACGAGTTTTGGTCCCAGTTCCGAGTTCCGTTTAAGATAAACGAAACTCGGAACAAAAACGGAACTAGGAACCAGTTCCTAGTTCCGTTTAAGAAAAGCGGAACTGCAATGTATTAGCTTTACGAGTTTTGGTCCCAGGTCTGAGTTCCTTTTAAGAAAAACTGAAATATTATGTATTAGCTTTATTGGTTTTGGTCCCAGTTCGGAGATTCGTTTAAGAAAACTGAAATACTATGTATTAGCTTTATTGGTTTTGGTCCCAGTTCCGTGTTCCGTTTAAAAAAAACGGAACTAGGCCAGTTCCTAGTTCCATTTAACCAATTCCGAGTTCCGTTTAAGGTAATGTAGGTATGTAGAAGATTTACAGGTTTTGGTCCCAGTTCCGAGTTCCGTTTAAGACAAACGAACTACTATGTATAAACTTTACGGGACTTGGTCCCAGTTCAAAGTTCCGTTTAAGTAAAACGGAACTCGGAATTCCGTTTAACCAGTTCCGAGTTCCGTTTAAGCAAAATGGAACTCGGAACCAGTTCCTAGTTCCGTTTAACCAATTCCGAGTTCCGTTTAAGGTAATGTAGGTATGTAGAAGATTTACGGGTTTTGGTCCCAGTTCCGAGTTCTGTTTAAGACAAACGAACTACTATGTATAAACTTTACGGGACTTGGTCCCAGTTCCGAGTTCCGTTTAAGTAAAACGGAACCAGTTTCGAGTTCCGTTTAAGCAAAACGGAACTCGGAACCAGTTCCTAGTTCCGTTTAACCAATTCCGAGTTCCGTTTAAGGTAATGTAAGTATGTAGAAGATTTACGGGTTTTGGTCCCAGTTCCGAGTTTCGTTAAAGAAAAACTAATATTTTATGTATTAGCTTTATTGGTTTTGGTCCCAGTTCCGAGTTCCGTTTCTGATAAACGTAACTAAGAACCAGTTTTACGGGACTATTTTTCAGTTCCGTGTAAGAAAACCGAAAATTGGAACCAGTTACGAGTTCCGTTTAAGAAAATAATCTATGTACTTTATCTCAATATGAGACCCGAATCTGAACAAGAAGAACTACATGTGTCAAATGGATGCAAATTCATTTATGAGTCACGTATGAATTTTACGGGACTTGGTCCTAGTTTTCAGTTCCGTTGAAGAAAATCGAAACTAGGAACCAGTTCCGATCGCGAGTTCCGTTTAATTACACGGAACTCGGAACCAGAGTTCCGTTTAACCAGTTCCGAGTTCCATTTAGCCAGTTCCGAGTTCCGTATAAGAAAAACGGTACAACTATGTATAAGCTTTACGGGTTTTGGTCCCAGTTCCGAGTTCGTTTAAGATAAACGTATATGGGCTATATTTTTAAAATTAAAAAAAAACAAAAAAATGGAGACGATTTGTTAACAAGAATACAAGTTATCGCACGGAAACAAACGTACATTGTATGAATAAATTTAATATTTTCAGTAGCAGATCATGTGAGCACTGACTTACAAAACTCAAATGCAATCCCAAGCATCCCCTCCTCGCGGAAACAAAGCGATATGTCTCTCCGAAACTTACGTGGGATACATAATCAATGGTTATCATTTATTCGATTTATTTATATGAATAATTCCATTATTGATATCATTAATTCAAGGAATAAAGTAATATCAATACGAATTGTTGATATAATTTATTCATTAAATGATATCATAAATTAGAATTCATGATATCGTTAAATCATGTAATGATACCATATATTCGAATTAGTGATATCACAAATTGTAGATTTAATCTATTCATTTAGTCTAATCATTGACAGCGAATAACAATTAAGAACAGCTCCTTAGAAGTTTTCGGCTACCCCGCGTGTTTCTATGTTTCCAGGTGCCAATGAAAGAACTGTTCAATATTATTCAATAAAATTGTATTTTTTTTTTATTTGTGTTGAATAAAACTTCAGTAATACCAATTAAAGATTTTTTCCCAGTCGTCATATAGACATTTCATCTCAACAGTAGAAGCCATATTGAAAAACAAAATGGTGTATGAATATACTTTGCAGTTATTGCTTTGTTTGTGTACTTTAACTTCACACATATAGATACATTAACTACAAATAAAAATATCTCCCGCCATAGACCCACATTTCGCGATATCTAGAAAGTTGCTTTAACAAGCTACTTGTAATTTACGAAAGGGTTAAAAAAAAGAAATGTACCGTGAACGAAAACTGCGTTGTAACATTCTCTCTTGGAGGTTACAACACAACAATGTCTCGTAATTGTCGTGTTGTTATCCTTTTTCCTAGAAGTTACAATGCATGCAATATTTTCTTAAACGGAACTAGGAGCTGGTTCCTAGTACCGTTTATCTTAAACGGAACTCGGAACTGGGACCAAAACCCGTAAAGCTTCTACATAGTAGTTTCGTTTTTCTTAAACGGAACTCGGAACTGGTTCCCAGTTACGTTTATCTTAAACTGAACTCGGAACTGGGACCAAAACCCGTAAAGCTTATATATACATAGTAATTCTGGTTTTCTTTTCTTAAACGGAACTCGGAACTGGGACCAAAACTCGTAAAGCTAATACATTGCAGTTCCGTTTTTCTTAAACGGAAGTCGGAACTGGGAACAGAACCGGTAAAGCTAATACATTGAAGTTCCATTTTTCTTAAACGGAACTCGGAACTGGTTCCTTGTTCCGTTTTTCTTAAACCAAAACCCATAAAACCCGTAAAGCTAATACATTGAAGTCCCATTTTTCTAAAACGGAACTCGGAACTGGCGAGGCATCTGGTTTTAGATCTAGATCAGATAGCCAATATCAGCCACCCCTGAGGGACCAACACATACATGTACAACAATATCAGAAACCCCTAAGGGAACAACACACATATGTTAAACAATATCAGCCACCCCTGAGGGAACAACCCCAGCCCCAGAGAAGTACTAACATGATCTCTCAAAGTTGCTGTTGTAGTGAACATGGACATGTACAACATTACCAGCCACCCCCATGAGAACACCCTGAAGTACATCATCAGCTACCCCCAGGAGAACAGTATCAACCTCAGAGGATTAGTACCATGAACGCTCGCGCTTGCTATGCATGTGGTGGACATGGACATGTCCAGCGCGCCTGTGTCTGGTCAGGTGCTGGTGTCCCAGACCCTAATGTAAACTGTCCGTTCTGTTCTCAGTTTGGACATAGTGCTGTAAAATGTGTACATTCTAGTCAAAATCAGAGAAACCGGAGGTTCCCGAGGCCAGATCAACTGCACGCCCCCCTCGGGAAGCAAATAAACATAGCGCGTCGCCGTCGCAGCTGGTCGCCTACATCATGGAGAGAGACAATATATTTACAGTCCAGCAGCTGTGATATACAAACTGAACATTCTGATTGAACTACTGATACAGAATCTAGCACTACTGGTACTTCTGAATAAAAGTTTTGCTTGGGAGGCAGATTTGTTTGGCCCACTGCCTACGTCCTACAACTGCATCACATAATATTGAAAGCGGTTGATTTGTACAGTAAATTCCTAGTGGCTAAACCACATTCTGGGAAGGATGCTATGTCAATTGCTACTTGTCTCTACGAGATTTTTTTTACTTCATATGGCATTTGCAATACACTTATCACGGATCGCGGGAAAGAATTTACTGCCAGTGTCACCGATTTGGTATGTCAGCATCTAGGAATCAAACAGCAATTCACACCTCCATATGCTCATCATTGCCTCGGGGCCTGTGAACGTACTCATTCAACTCCAGCGGAGCGCATCTCGGCACGCGTTCGCGCGGATGTCCGTTCATGGGATGATGATCTTTCGGGATGTTTGTTTAGTTTGAACTCTTCCCTAAGCACCAGTACAGGCTATTCCTCCTTTGAAGTCGTGTTTGGGTGTCGCCCAAAATTCCCTCGGACGAAAATACCAGTGTCAATGGACTCTCTGCCAGAACATGTTGATACTTCTATGACGCGAATAAAGGAAAAAAATAGCGAATATTCTTGCAGAAGTAGAGGGAAATGTCGCCAAGTAAAAAAAAAAAAAAACATGATTGAAAAGGCCAACAGCAAAAAACAAGGATCTCCATTGGATATCCACGAGGGAGGCTATGTCTACCGTCTACGTGATCATCATGGTCCAGGTAAAAAAACTGCATGACTTGTACAGTGGACCATATGTCGTGCACAAACTTGCATCACATATATACTCTGATACTTCGCCATCCTACTTCTAAGGACGTTCTAACTACCCCTGTTCATGTTGATCGAGTGAAAATGGCTTACGTTCGCGAACCAAATCTTACTTTGCTCCATTACCACTCATCACAACATGCCTCATTCAGTCAACTCGGCAACACAAACATCTGAACCCGTACCCATCTCACAGCCTCTTTCGCCTCTCTCTGTGGTCCCTGAAACACCACCACAGCCACTGCGTCCGAATCCTAGTCGCCCAGTGAGAAATCGTCAAAAACCAGCAAGGTATCGGGATAATATAGACATTTCAGTCTCTTTTGAGGAAAGTTCCTTGTCCAATGATATTTACTACAAAGTCAAGAAGATTCTGAGACAACGTAAGAATCGTGACTATGTTGAATATCTTGTGTAATTTTCTGGTGAACCTACACAGAATGCTACGTTGATCCCATACAGTGACTTGAACACAAAAGGAAGAAATCCTCTTCTCAGGTCCCCACCACCAATGCTTCTGTAGACTATGACTTTGTCTTTGTTTTTTATATCACCTGGTTCCTAGGTGTTATTTTAACTTACGGTGGCTATTTGTCAATACAGGTACCAGTTATTAGCAATACCATATTGAATAATGTTGAATGATAATTTTTCATTTGTATCTACGTTCTGATTCAGATTTCTGTTCATTAAGTTGATGGAATATGAGATAATATTATGATGATTGTTAAAAGTTATTTCATTACTAGTTAAATGTTTGCATTTTTGTTTAATCAATCTTATTACAGAGTTCGTTTTTGCATTATAACGGTTTAAGATTGATGTCTAATTGGAAATATTGTACCTACTTGTTTAAGCTGTTTACCATATTTATGTTATACTAAGTGGTTATCAGTCAATACATGACAGAAAGTACTGCATTTTAACCAGACACAGTATGAAATATGTCGGAGATACTTAGTACAAGGCATATATATATACAACAAAGTACATATTGACTGCATTACTATGTTCACTATGAGTAATTGTGATTTATGTTGTGGAGCCAGTAATAGTGTTACATGGTTAATATTGTGGAATATTTTGAATATGTGTGGATCTGTAGAGAGTAAGCATTTAATTGATATATTGACATGCCTACCTTAAATTGTGAACATGTGAGAATGTATGTGGTTTCAATATATCCATAATTATTATCATGCAATGAATTGTTTTTGACGATATTTGCACTCTTGCTAGGACTTAGGTAGCAGTAGTCTACATTGTCTGTCTTTTTCCAATATACCATTTTTAGCTCACCTGAGCTGAAAATAAAATTCAAGATGGCTGCCATGATTGCCATCTTTAAAATTATGTTTTTCCGTATAACTCCAATATTATTTGCTTCGTAGTAAGAAGACTTTCTAGGAATGTTCTAGTGACATTTCTGAACAAGAGGTGTTTTTTTCAAAAAATCATTGAATTTACAAGATGGCCACCACAGCAATTATCACCTGATGAGCTAAAGAAGAGAACTTTATTTTTTGTTTGTGAACAAGATATCTATTGACTGGTACATCGTTTAGAGTTGATTTTCAATAGCAAGGTCCAGATAGTAATGATAAAGAGACGAGTTTAATTTGGGGTACGTATAATGAGTGATTGATTTTTAATTAATTTAATTGTATGGTTTGTACCTGTCTGTATACACTGTATATATCTTCAGTGTGAACATTGCTGCTAGGGGTCCCAAATGGGGGAACTGGCAGCTGACTAGCTTGGCTGCTAGCAGCACCACTGTATATATCTTCAGTGTGAACATTGCTGCTAGTGGTCCCAAATAGGGGAACTGGCAGCTTACTAGTTGGCTGCTCGCAGCATTATACAGGGTGTTGCCTCAATGCTGTGATATAGTACTCAGTTCTGTAGAACATTTCTTTGTTTAAGATAACTAGGCTTTTGGATTGTCTACTATCTGATACCAGTTAGTTTTGATGAGAAAACCTGTTAGCCTAATCTCTGCATGAAACCATAGTAAGCAATAAAATTAATTAGATAAAGGGCAGCAGAGGTCTGGGAATGGATCCCTATCTCCAGAGCTGCCCAGTTACCCAGTGTCTAGCTTTAAATCGATGATAACTAGCTGTTGACAAATGTGTTTTGGGTATTAAGTGTACCTTGTGTAAATATGGTAAATATCAGAAAACTTTATCTATAATTTAAATCAAATTTGGAGAGTCTATAGGTTTCTAATTCATTAGTCATATACATATATTATGTAGTGATACTGTGCAAGTGGAAAGCATGTCACATTGATACTATTTGTGTCTTTACATTGCTCTATGTTGTGACTTGTGCAAATGAAAAGCAGGAATGATGATAGGACAACATCAACTGATATCTAGGATGATAATTGCATGCTGATAGCAATTATTGCAAAATTAGGTCACTGTGACCTACTTTTTAAACAATAATGATAGGACAACATCCTTTGATCTCTAGGATGAGAAAGGCATGCCAATGGCAAATATTGCAAAATTAGGTCACCGAGTCCTACTTTTTTCAATAATTATATTAAAGCAACAGAAGTGGACATCTAGGATGAGAAAGGCATGCCTATAGCTAATATGGCAAAGTTAGGACACTGTGACCTTTTTCAATAATTATATTAGGGCAACAGAAATGGACATCTAGGATGATAAATGCATGCCGAAAACTGATATTGCAAAATTAGGTCACTGTTACCTACTTTTTATGGAGGCGTTTACGCCTGCCATATTACAATCACCTACGAGTTGTGACGTCACAATCTCTCACTTTCATTTTCGTTATATTTCCTTTCACAGTTCATTTTGTAGTTTCTTTCGGTTCATATATGATGTAGTTGAACTATATATACATTTATGAAAACTATCAAGACTACAAATACAGTGCTATTACATGAAAACAGGTATATTCAGTATAAATTTCTCTTCGGCGGAAGCCCGGAATTTGAGACCTCTGGTGGTAATTTCTATAACTAGGGGTAATGATTCGCTTATACTATTAGTTCCAAGTATGAGGCACGTCATTGTAGTCCGTCATTCAAAGTAGATGTGCACAGAAATGTATTAACTATGCTTATAATGTTGTGAACATTTCAGGAACTATTTTGAATAAACAATAAGAATAATGTCTTCTAAATATCTACACCTGCATCGATTTTTGCAAATCTATATCGAAAATACTGTTTGAAGGGAGATAACTGCGAGATTCTGACGTTACCTTACAGAGGACACTTGTTTAACTAGAATCTACTAGGAATAAAAACGGCATAACAACCAAGCGCAAACAAATTCCCGATTTTCATAATATCCTCCAGGTTTTGGCTAACAACATTTCTTTTGTTTACAACTTGGTAGTTTGTTCACGAGATTTTATGAGATTTGGTCCGATATTTAGCGATCACGTGTTCCGTCGTTTTCGTGAGCGAACACTCTGTCAAAATGGAGGCACGTGGACACGGGCTTCACACGAAGCATCAAAGTGTGATGTTTGTCGCTAGAAATTAATATCTATCAACATGAATTAAAGGCAAGTTGCTTACAAAGTTTAAATCTGTTTGTTGACCCACTGAAATAAGCGTTTGTTTATTTAGGACGAAACTGTTTACGATAAGTTGTTCAAGCCTGGCCAGACCACAAAATCACAATATCTACTGCGATTATGTTCCGAATTTTCTGACGATCTTGCTATATACTATATGCAGACTTTAATCAGCGATATCAACACCAGAACCCTTCGGATTACTGCGATAACTGATCGAAGTCCCTGTGTTTCAAATATATGAATCGGTAGACCTAACGTGATCGGTGATGGAATTCGATCGTTTATTTTTTAAAACTAAGAAAACTGGCACATATCTGTCGTGGTGGTCATTTGTGCTGTACCTTCCCCGACAGAGACAATATACATAATCTGGGCTTTTGTGATAAGGTTTACTGCAGTAGCTACTCGCACTCGTAATATATATGAAAATGCTAAATTATTATTGAACCAGCTTGTCTTATTTATATATTATTCAGCTCACGATTCAACCTTTTCAAATGTTTTCATGTAATATAACTTTTTGTTGTTTTCATGTAAAATGATAAATACATGTATATCTATTGGCAATCGATATATCAAATCCATATGATATAAGACTTTCTCAAATATCAATATTCCTCATAACTTTCAAAATAAATCTATATTTGCTTTTGAAATTTAATTAAAAATGTTTGATTTTCATGTCACGAACAAATCCCATAAAATGATCATCAATCTCCTTATTGGTCTCCAGAAAGTGTGAAAATAAATGAAACTTTTTTGTCAATAATTCTATTTATTATGAATTCATGTATAACCATTTAGGTTTTTTCCAATGTTGACCTTTAAAACTATATATATATACAAGCAACAATCTGTGGCATGTCAAATATGGAAGGCTATATAGCTGTTTCAGGATAAATTGCCAAAAATGCTTATAAGTACTGTTTCTTATCACTGATCACATATATTGGGTTTTTGACTATTATGTGTTATTGCTACTTAAATGTGATTTTTTTCGGCTTAAGTGATAATGTATTTCTTTGTACTTGTGTGCAACAGACATCGCAAGAGTTTAATTCTCCTACATATAATATTGACTCCTACAAAAAGAAGTTGAGTGATCATGAGTGGTTGACTACGAGAGGCATTTTATCAAATCTCATATTGACCATACTGATTGCTCATGATCATATTTCATCCGGCCTAGTAAACTCTAGAAAAAACATCTTAATTTATGAAAGTAGCTAACTCCTTTAATGTATGTGTAAAAATTAAGTATATATATATATATCGTACAAAACATCAAACTTCTAATATGGTAGATATGAAACATACATTTAGGCTGACTACCTGATAATATGATACAATTTGTACAGAGTTTACAATCCTTTGACATTCAGCTCATAATATACACCATTATAATTTGATCTGTCGTCATGCGTCGGTCTTCTTCTTAAGACCAAGATATCGCAGAATGGTGTACAAAAGGTTCTTAAGCTATTTTATCAAAATTGTTAATTTTATGGCCCCCTATGTGTCGCATTCTCCCTGGGGAGAGGATACATTTTACTATAGTTTATATAGGAAACTCATCACACATATTTTAGCATAATTTGTTTCATTTTCATTGGAAATTGGTTAGCACGTGGTTAGGGCAAACTTTTCTCAATGATATATTGTCGGAGAATGTCAAGGCCAACGACTTGTTATGGGTTCGAATGTCAAAAATAAAAATCTTATATTGATTATTTTTTTCATTTCATATGAAAGAACATAGTCCACTGAAACAGAATGTGCATATTTTATTGTCATCAGATAAAAATATGGCAGAAAGATATGGCACTTGGAAAAGAATCATAAAGCTATTTTCTCCAGCCAAAATTAAAAAATAATCCAAAATTGCAGAATAAAGGTTTCTGCTCTTTTATCTTTAATATACACATGAAGGCTTGATGTTTGGCGCATCGATAACGTATGGCTGGCTTCAAATGTTATACACTGTACTTATATTTGACCTTGACCTTCATTTAAGGTCACGGGGGTCAAATGATGAAGAAAATTCAAAGTTCTTTCAAAATTATTAATTTGGGTCACATTTTAAAGAATCAGCCCTTTTAAAGGTGTGTGCAATGTATCAAGGTCAAATAATCAAAATGACGCAGATATGGCACTTTTAAAAAGAAATTCCTACCAAAATGAAAAAATGACCCAAAACTGCACATACACATGAAGGCTGGATATTTGGCAAACAGATACATGTAACATGTGTAACTGGCTACAAATATTGAGTTTATCTCTCTGACCTTGACCTTCATTCACATTTTAAAGAACCGGCTCTTATGAAGGTGTGTGCGAAGTTTCAAGGGCAAATTATTAAAAATGATGCAGACATGCCCTTTAAAGAATGTTTTCTTGCCAAAATCAAAAATTATCCTTAAACTGCAATTCAATTGTTGGCTCAAAAGGGGTCAATTTGGCTCAATTGACATAAATAACTTCTTCTCTGAAACTAAGCAATCGATATAGCTCATACTTGACTGGTAGCATCCTTTTGAGTAGGGATTAAAAATTGTAAAAATGGTGGGGTTGACCCCCGGGGGCAGGGTCAAAAGGGGTCAATTGGTTTCTCTGAAACTAAGTTATGGATATAACTCACATTGGTGTGGTAGCAATCCCTATGGGGTTGTACCCAAAGTCAATTTCATTTCATGGATTAATTGCACAATTTGGTATAAAAACCTACATTTGTATGGTAGCATGGTTATGGGGTGGGTATTCAAAATTGTACGAATGTTGGGGTTAACCTCCCGGGGGCTGAAGGATGGGACCAAAATAGGTCAATTTCGCTAAATTGACATTTTTACACAATCCTGATGTAAAAATAGGCCCAGGGTTCTTTCCCCACCCCAAGGGACTTATACAATCATATTGAATTAATATCAAATATGAAAGTTTTCTTCAATATTTTGCATGTAAAACGCTGTATATTTATATACAGTACCTATAGCTACTAGGCTATTATCTACATCTTGGTGGTAAATTAAAAAGCAACAAATCACAGTTTATTGTTAATATTGACATTGGATCTATTAAAATAGATGGAATTGATATCTAATTTTGAAATAATTGTCCTTAAAAATGAGGTCTTTGTTAAAAAAAAAAGTGTAATAACTTTTAAAAGCTGTCAATCTAATTTTGATATTATTCTAAGATCAAAATAGAAAGGAATAAACAATTTTGTTTACAAGATATTGAAAGACATTGTACACTTTCAACAAAAAAGTAGCAGACACTCCCTGTATTTTCAATACATATCGTGTATTGCTATAACTTATCGAAATGCATATCTTATTGTTTCGTCATTTCTAATACCCAGGCCTATAAAATATAAGTGTGTTTTAAACACATAAATGCAAATTTTGAACTACTTAAGTATAAAAGATGGTTTAAAGTATGAATGTTAATGACATGTACCTAAGTAGACGTTGATTTGAAAAAAATTTAAAATGTTTGACTTTTTAAGTAAAGGTTTGATTGAAATAAGAAATGTTTAACTTCTTTTAGAAGTAGGTTTGCAACTTTTAAGATGTTTAAACCATTATGTACATCGGAACAGTCTAAACCATTACATTCATCAGGACTGTGAAAACCATTATGTCCGGTTGGTTTGACACATTTAAGTGGAAATGTTTAGTCATGTTGATATCAGTTTAATTTGTATTCTTGCTTTATTTCAAATATCTCCTTTTACATCTGACTAACGCCTCCTACAGTACTTTCAGTACTTTGATTCATTAATTATATTAGGCAATTTTTTTGTCTAGATTGCCTCAATAAGTTGACAATATACTGTAATGTCATTACGTCTTCAGCATAATATGTATATGTATATCGAAATATTCTAAGCATGGCATTTGACATTCTGATGATGATGAAAATGATGAAAACAAAAACTTGATGAATTTTGTTGAAGCTTCCTGTGTATGATCAGCACCGGACACCGATGGATTTCTATTGTGTTTGAAATAACTACATCATTCAATATATCCACCATTTTTTGCCATCTCAAGAATCACATTCTCCAGAAATTTTAACCTTACATTCTTTGAGATAGACCCCTGGTAATATACTGCCCACCAGCTATGCGGCCATCAGCCTGTAGTTGGTTCGTAGGGGGATGTAAAAATGATATGGGGCTATAATTACAGCAGGTGAGCGTTTAGGCCTATAGGCCTCTTGTCAATAATGTATTTCATATGAATTTGTAATTGCATAAATATATCATAATAAAAAAGAAATTGATGGAATTACATATTTCGAAATCTCCATGACCGAACATGATTCATCCTAGGGTTCTCAAAGAGGCTTGCAATGTCATAAGTCATCTGTTATAATTGACATTTAAAACATCCATAGAGACTGGGAAACTACCCGAGGATTGGGAATGCGCTAATATAACGGCAACATTTAAGAACGGAGATCGTAAGGAAGCTTCCAACTACAGATCAGTAAGCTTGACTAGTGTTGTTTACAAGATACTTGAATCATTATTCAGAGAAGAAATTATGATCCACATCAGGAAAAACAGGTTATTTAGTAAAGCACAATTCGGCTTCATAAATGGTAAATCTACCGTTCTACAGCTTCTCAATGTCATGGAGAGATGGACAGATATTTTGGATAATGGAGGATGCGTAGATGTTATATACTGTGAATTTATGAAAGCCTCTGATAAAGTCCCTAATCAGCAACTCGTACATAAACTCTCAAAATATGGTATTGCTGGCCAATTTTCCTCTTGGATTACATCCTTTTTACTTTGAAGGAAACAACGAGTCGTTGTGAACGGTGAAACATCACAATGAAATCCAGTAATAAGCAGTATACCACAAGGATCTGTGTTGGGACCACTTATCAGTGTATTATATATAAATGATATGCCAGACGTAACGAGTAATGGAACCGGAACTTATCTTTTTGCTGAAGACACGAAAGTATTTAGAGCAATTAATAAGGAACAGGATTGTAAAATTCTTTAGCAAGATATATTTTCGTTAAACAAATGGTCAGAAACCTGGAAACTACGATTCCATCCAGAAAAAAAATGCAAAATGATGCGTGTCGGATATGCAAATATGGATCCCTATAACTACAAATTGAAAGAAAGTGCTCAATATTTAACATTTGTTGACTCAGAAAAGGGTATCAGTGTCACCATAGCTAATAAACTTATATTCGATAAACATATCTGCGAAAAGGTTAACAAAGCAAATTCTATCCTGGGAGTATTACGGAGGACAATGGAGTACATGTGTAGCGGGGTGTAACTTGTCGTGAAATGATGCCGCTGGGTTCGTTTATAAAAGGTGTGATTGTTTTTCAAAAACCAACGTTCTGAAACATACATAATCAAACATAATTAATTTCATTCACAAATCATACATCTATCATACAACAATATATCCCGCGTACAATTACATATAAATAAATAATATTTCCGACACAACGCTAACATGACAAAATATCACAGATAATGACGATTACTCGATAATATAAAATCACACACAACACGTATAGTGCATCAACGTAAGAAGGCTTAAAACAGTTCGCTTCTTTGATCGTCACACCGCACAACAGATGCAAACTACAATAATGAATAAAGCACAGTTAATACACTTGTACAATTGTAACAATAGTTTCAATATGAACACTATAACATTTACAACATTACATTTATAAAGATATCACTGAACGATAAACGTGTACAGTACATATACGTATATATATTCAAAGTATTAAAAATATAGGAAACATGATCTTTTCATTTATAACTTTCAAATCTCATTCTTACAGAAACAGAAGCAGGGGAAAACGGAATAATTTGAAGAATGATAAAACAACTAAAGAAAGATATCAAACTTACCAATACCAGAATATGGCTCTACATAGTGACGGATGAATTCGATAACCTCCGACTCCAACGATGTCGAAATTCAAATGTACCGAAACACAAAGAAACAAAGACTAAAACCAAAGACAGAAACTTTCAACCAATCAAACAAGTTTGTCACAGTCACATGTCACGTTCGTCAGTGAAATATACTCACGGGTATAAAGACATATGCATACCAATATACAAATGTACAAAGAACCGCGCACGGGATCGCCGGTAACGCATATATACATAAATGTACGTGCACGCACGCACGCAGGTAAACGTTTGCGAGGGCCGTATACCTCAATAATAATTACCTTACATATGTATTATATTTTACTATAATTATCACACATGTACATGTACATGTATACATTTCACAAATATCAAACACTTCATTCCAAATGACCCTATTACATACTCCCCCTAGTTCGAAAAAGACGTCCTTGTCTAACTAATATAAACAATTTTCATACACGTTGTAAATGTAATCATGTTCCATACAACATATAAAATATAACAATAGTCATACAAAAGTCAAGCCCTTAAAGCACATGAGGAAAACTCATCATTAAAACAAAGTACAACAGAATAATTCAGTATTCTTAAAAGAAAAATTATGGCACAATATCCCCACACACGATGTTTAACAGACCTTCCGATGCGCGGTCAGAAGTCAATATCCCTCGGTCTAGCAGAAGCTGAATGTATTCTGCTCGCGACATCCAATCTGTTGATACTCCTGGACACACTTGGCTCATGACAAAGTCACCCGACCTTTGCCACAGAGGAGGCTGCCGTACTCTCGGAGCAGGCGTAGGAATTTCCTTTCCTCAACTTGGATAGTAACACCATCAGTCTCGTTATCCTCGGAGACTTGGTTATCACTATTCCTTTCCTCAACTTGGACAATAACACCATAGGTCTCGCTATCCTCGGAGACTTGGTCGTCACCGCGTTCGATGTAGAGTTCTTTCTCGTCCATCACCGTTACATTTCCGTACGACATAAACAGGGATGTCATTGTTTGGTTGCCGAATTACGGTATAGTCGTCTTCCTCCCATTTGTTGGCAATCTTGTCTTTCCCTTCAAAGGCGACAATGCGGACTAAAACTCGATCTCCGACTTGCAGCGCAACTGCTCTTGCCCTTCTGTCGTAATTCTTCTTCTGCTGCTCAGCTGCTGAAGACGTAAAACGCCTCGCCAAGTCCTATGACTTCTTCACGTTGTCACGTAGAGAGGAAATATACTTTGACAAAGTACGGTGTCTGCCTTCAACATCCAATCCGAATGCAATGTCAAGTCGTAATCTCTGATGTCTCCCAAACATCAAATAAAATGATGAGTATCCTGTACTGTCATTACGAATGCTATTATAAGCATGTACCATAGGTCCGATCAATCTTGTCCTTTGGATCTAAAATATCCAACATCCCAAGCAACGTCCGGTTGAACCTTTCGCAGCTCCCATTCCCCATAAGGTGGTACGGCGTTGTTCTACTTCTCTTGATGTTGGTGATATCACACAGCTGATGTATAAGTTCTCCGACAAAATTGGCACCCTGGTCGGAATGGATCCTTCTAGGCAAATAAAATAAAGCTTCAGCTGTAGTGTTCGCTGGCTGGTTTTTCATCGGAATGGCCTGCCCGTATTTCGTGAAGTGATCTGTCACGACTAGAATGTGTTGGAACCCTCCTTTAGACGACTCTAAATTAAGGAAATCCATGCACACTAGCTCCAGTGGCTTGGTCGTTTGGATGCTCTTCAATGGCGCTTTCTGTGTTACGGCCTTCCTGGAAATACAGCGTCTACATCCCTTCACCCATTTCTCCACGTCCAGTGTCATCCCTGGCCAATAAAACCGCTCTTGTGCCAGTGACAAAGTCCTGTCGCGTCCCGGGTGTCCCACAGTGTTGTGCAGTCCGTATAAAGCCTGTTTTCGAAAAGCAGAGGGTAACAGTCGCTTCTTCCGGTTATTCCCATCTTCTGTAACCTCACGGTACAGTACCCCTCTCTCAAACTTCAAACGATCAAATGATCGTAGTAACGTCTGCTGGTCAGCACCGAACTGTCTCCTGTCAGATTTCCGGTTATCCCTGACACAGGATATCATCTGTCGTAAGTACTGGGTCTCTGTCCTGAGCCTTTCTCCAGTCCCTAGACGACATCTCATGTAAATCCTGTCCTGTTTCCTCTAAATGCTTGTCAAATACTGCGGAGGACATGGAGACAGTCTCGATCAAAGACACTGGCTGCTGAATAGATCTGCATATCGCCTTGACTGAATCCAATGAGATGTCACTGACTGATGTAGTCTGCCTCTCGATCTCTACATCCGATGGCAATCGCGACAAAGCATTAGCATCCACATTGGCTTTCCTAGGCCTATATAAAAAATGTACGATTTTGAAATCATATGCCGATAATGCAGCAAGCCAACGGTGTCCTGTTGCATCCAACTCTGCATTGGTCAATACTTAGGTCAGTGGATTGTTGTCCTTGGTCACGGCGAACTTCCTCCCATACAGGTTATCTGTAAAAATGTTCGTTTCTGCCCACTTCAAAGCGAGAAATTCCAACTTGTGCGCAGGATAACTTCTCTCAGACTTCTTCAACTCTCGACTGGCGTAGGAAATCACACGATGTTTACCATCCTGCTTCTGATACAATATTGCACCAAGACCATGTCCACTCGCATCCGTATGTACCTCAACTGGTAACTCATACATAGGGTATCCCAGTATCGGTGATGATGATAAAATACTCTTCAGAGTCTGGAACGCTGTTTCCTGTTCCTTACCCCATTTCCATGACGATGAGCTAGCAGGTTCCCTCTTGAATTGGCCTTTCTTCCTTGTAGGAGGCAAAAGTTTGTTAAGTGGTTTTACTATAGATGATAAACCTTCCACAAACTTACGGTCATAACCGCAAATCCCAAGAAGCTTCTGACGTCTTCTGGACCAGTCGGTATAGGCCAATCTACAATTTTCTAGACCTTGTCTGGGTCGACCTCAGTCCCGTCTTTTGATACCACGAAACCCAAGAATTTCACCTTCTTCTTGAAATACGAACATTTCTGTGGAGCCAGCTTCAAATCATGATGACGAAATCTCTCAAAGACCTGGTGTAATCGTTCTGTATGTTCCTTGAATGTCCTTGAAAATACACTGATTTTATCAATGTATACAAAACAGATGGTGGTGTTGAGCTCTCCAAGGCATTCCTCCAAGTCGTTGGAGCATTTACCAAACCAAAAGGCATCCTATTAATCTCATAGAATCCTAATGGCCCAATGGTAAAAGCGGTTCTAGCCTTGTGCTCCTCTTGAAATTCAACTTGATGGTATCCACTTTACATATCCAAGGTTGAAAAATAATCGCAACCTTACAGAATCTCCAGGATCTCTTCCACTCTTGGATAGCATACGGGTCCTTAACAGTCCTCAGATTTAACTGTCTGTAGTCGATGCTCATCCGCAGTCGTCCATCTTTCTTCTGTACTAAGACAACTGCAGAAGCCCAAGGTGAATGCGATCGACGTATCACTCCGATGTCCAGGGGTTGATGTAGATGGTCACGTACCTCACTGAGCATGGCAGGTGGTATACGTCGATGACGCTGCTTGAATGGCACTTCATCTGTCAACTCTATGTGGTGATGAACTGCAGAGGAGTGACCAAGATCCATATCACCCTTGGAAAATATATCTGTAAAACTAGTGATTAGCTGTTTCCCAACACTTAATTCCTCTTCTGACAATCTGTCATCAAACTTCATCTGTTGCATCAGAGAGTTGATATCAGTACCTGCAGACGGAGACTCGTCAGATGATTCAGTATCAACATCCTGTAAGCATCTTTCCATCTTAACTGGCTGAATCTCGCATAATATGGCTCGAGGCTGTATGGTAACGTTCCTGGCCGTGATGTTGGATATGGTTACATGAACAACCAATCTTCCTATATCGGTACTGTATAAGACTCGGTGAAATGTCCAAATCATTTAATAAAGATGATTCCTCTGTCTGCTTAAGGTAGGCACTGGTCGGTTTATGTTCAAAATGGTGATCAACATAGCCGTTAATAGTTACTTGACTATAAGGTGTAATCCGTATAGCAGCACCTTCTGCACTCTTCACAACACCATGGCAGAACTTCTTTCTCACAAGATTCTGCTGACGTAACGCCATACATCTGAATGTGACATACCAAGGGGTTGAGAGTGAGGCTTCCTTCATCAACCTATCACCATAAATTTCTTTACAGGAATCCATAATACCCATCTGATCAAGATATTAGTCCAACCAACACAGGTACCTTGGCATTATACCTGGTATCCGGCACGACAAGTAGGAGTCCTGATATAGGTGTAGTGTGTCCTTCAATGTTAGTCTCAACATCAGCCTCAATAAATCCATCATAAGGTAACGCCTCCCCTCCAGCACATTCAATGTCCAGAATATGTCCTAAAGGCTGTAATGGCAAATGACGAAGATGCTGATTGTAAAACTCACGACTAACAGTGCTTATAGCAGATCCAGTGTTTAACAGAGATGTGGTACAAACTCCCAATATCTTCAATTGCTCTTCACTGCAGTCTCCAACCAACGGTGTATCAACTGTAACATCATTTGCAGGTACAATAGGGCAGTGTCCACTCATGCCTACTGGAGCCCTAGTCCTGTAGGCATCCGGGGGTTTAAAGATTTCCGGCTGTGTTCTAGGTTCACTCTACAGTCTCTCTTTACATGTCCTTGTTGTCCACATCTCCAGCATACTGGTCCATGTTTAGTATCCAGGGATGACATGTCCTGCCTCCTATAGTTCTGAGAAGGCGCAATAAAATTCCTAAATGCTGACTTCCTCTGTCCACCATAACTGGGCTTACTGTCCTGTCGTAATGCGGCTAAGTCCTGCTTCAACTTAGATACCTCTGTAGTAAGATCCTTAACCAGAGTCTTCATCTCCTTAATGTCATCACTATGTGGCATAGCAACCTTAACAGGTTTTGGTTTCTCTGGTGACGAGTTGGTCTGTTTTATCTGACGGACAGCAATGCGAAGCTTGTCGTATTCCATGATACTATCAAACTTGTGACCAGTAACATCACGCGGCGACTTCTTAAGTCCACGCCAAAACTTGGTCCGTAACATCTATGTTACCTGAGATTGGGTTAGCACACATCTGGTTCTAGCTTTATCCAAGATATCTTCAAGTCTACTGGCCCAAGATGTCACACTCTCTGAATCTTCTTGTTTAGCAGAATAAAAACTGGCAAGCAAATCCTCTGCAGTAGCAACGTTTTCATAGTTTCCAGTCATCTTATCCAACACCTGTTGTAATGTAACTGAAGATCCCATTCTTCTAGCTGTATTTGCTGCTTCACCTCTTAAAGATTTCCTCACGGCTTGGAAAATAGCCTGATCCTTGTGAATTCCATCTTAGACATCAGCCTCCAGACAACAGGGACATAATTTGAGGCTATCATGTCACAAATACAGACAACATCAGCCTCCAGACAACAGGAATAGAGTTTGAGGCTTTAATGTCTCAAATACAGACAACATCAGCCCCCGAACTGCAGTGACAGAGTTGGAGGCTATCATGTCTCAAATACAGACAACATCAGCCTCCAAACTGCATTGAGAGAGTTTGAGGCTTTAATGTCTCAAATACAGGCAACATCAGCCCCCGAACTGCAGTGACAGAGTTTTAGGCTATCATGTCTCAAATATAGACAATATCAGCCTCCGAACTGCAGTGACAGAGTTGTATGCTATCATGTCTCAAATACAGACAAAATCAGCCTCCTAACTTCAGTGACAGATTTGGAGGCTATTAAGTCTCAAATACAGACAACATCAGCCTTCGAACTGTAGTGACAGAGTTGGAACCTATCACGTCTCAAATACAGATAGCATCAGCCTTCTAACCTCAGTGACAGAGTTGGAGGCTATCATGTCTCAAACACGGACAACATCAACCTCCGACCTGTAGTAACAGAGTTGGAGGCTATCATTTGTCAAATATAGACAACATCAGCCTTCGAACTCCAGTGACATAGTAGGAGGCTATCATGTATCGAATACAGACAACGTCAGCCTCCGAATTGCATTAACAGAATTGGAGGCAATCATGTCACAAATATAGACAACATCAGCCTCCAGACAACACGGACAGAGTTTGAGGCTACAATGTCTCAAATGCAGACAATATCAGCCTCCGAACTGAAGTGACAGAGTTGGAGGCTATCATTTCTCAAATAGAGACAACATCAGCCTCCTAACTTTAATGACAGATTTGGAGGTTATCATGTCTCAAATACAGACAACATAAGCCTCCGAACTGCAATGACAGAGTTGGGGGCTATCATGTCTCAAATACAGACAACATCAGCCTTCGAACTGAAGCAACAGAGTTGGAGGCTGTCATGTAGGCTGATGTTGCCTGTCCCTGTAGTCCGAAGACCGATGTTGTCTGTATTTGAAACATGATAGCCTCCAACTCTGTCACTGCCGTTCGGAGGCTAATTTTTTCTAACATCAACCTCTGAACTGCAGTGACAGAGTTGGAACCTATCATGTCTGAAATACAGACAACATCAGCCTCCGAACTGCAGTGACAGAGTTTGAGGCTATCATATCTCAAATACAGACAACATCAGCCTCCTAACTTCAGTGACAGATTTGGAGGCTATTAAGTCTCAAATACAGACAACATCAGCCTTCGAACTGTAGTGACAGAGTTGGAACCTATCACGTCTCAAATACAGATAGCATCAGCCTTCTAACCTCAGTGACAGAGTTGGAGGCTATCATGTCTCAAACACGGACAACATCAACCTCCGACCTGTAGTAACAGAGTTGGAGGCTATCATTTGTCAAATATAGACAACATCAGCCTTCGAACTCCAGTGACATAGTAGGAGGCTATCATGTATCGAATACAGACAACGTCAGCCTCCGAATTGCATTAACAGAATTGGAGGCAATCATGTCACAAATATAGACAACATCAGCCTCCAGACAACACGGACAGAGTTTGAGGCTACAATGTCTCAAATGCAGACAATATCAGCCTCCGAACTGAAGTGACAGAGTTGGAGGCTATCATTTCTCAAATAGAGACAACATCAGCCTCCTAACTTTAATGACAGATTTGGAGGTTATCATGTCTCAAATACAGACAACATAAGCCTCCGAACTGCAATGACAGAGTTGGGGGCTATCATGTCTCAAATACAGACAACATCAGCCTTCGAACTGAAGCAACAGAGTTGGAGGCTGTCATGTAGGCTGATGTTGCCTGTCCCTGTAGTCCGAAGACCGATGTTGTCTGTATTTGAAACATTATAGCCTCCAACTTTGTCACTGCAGTTCGGAGGCTTATTTTTTCTAACATCAACCTCTGAACTGCAGTGACAGAGTTGGAACCTATCATGTCTGAAATACAGACAACATCAGCCTCCGAACTGCAGTGACAGAGTTTGAGGCTATCATATCTCAAATACAGACAACATCAGCCTCCGCACTGCAGTGAAAGAGTTTGAAGCTATCATGTCTCAAATACGGACAATATCAGGCTCCGAACTGCAGTGACATAGTTGGAGGCTATCATGTCTCAAACATAGACAACATCAGCCTCCGAACTCCAGTGACATAGTAGGAGGCTA
>NC_047018.1:31582772-31664321 GCF_902652985.1 Pecten maximus
CCGTTCGGAGGCTGATGTTTTCTATATTTGAGATATGAAAGCCTCCAACTATGTCACTGCCGTTCGGAGGCTGATGTTGTCTGTATTTGAGACATGATAGCCTCCAACTCTGTCATTGCAGTTCGGAGGCTAATATTGTCTATATTTGAGACATGATAGCCTCCAACTTTGTCTCTTCAGTTCGGGGGCAGATGTTGTTTGTATTTGAAACATGATAGCCTCAAACTCTGTGCCTGTTGTCTGGAGGCTGATATTGTCTGTATCTGTGACATGATAGCCTCGAACTCTGTCACTGGAGTTCGGAGGCTGATGTTGTCTGTATTTGAGACATGATAGCCTCCAACTATGTCACTGCAGTTCGGAGGCTGATGTCGTTTGTATTTGAGACATGATAGCCTCCAACTCTGTCACTGCAATTCGGGGGCCGATGTCTGTATTTGAGACATGATAGCCTCAATCTCTGTCACTGCAGTTCGCAGGCTGATGTTGTCTTTAATGAGACATGATAGCCTCCAACTCTGTCCCTATAGTACGAAGGCTGATGTTGTCTGTATTTGAGACATGATAACCTCCAACTCTTTCACTGTAGTGCGGAGGCTGATGTTGTCTGTATCAGAGACATGATAGCCTCAAACTCTGTCCCTGTAGTCCGGAGGCTGATGTTGTCTGTAGCAGCATTACAACATTAGCCTCCGAACTGCGGTGACAGAGTTGGATGTTATCATGTCGCAAATACAGACAACATCAGCCTCTGAACGTCAGTGGCAGATTTGGAGGCTATGATGTCTCAAATACAAACAACATCTGCCCCTGAACTGAAGGGACAGATTTGAAAGCTATCATGTCTCAAATACAAACAACACCTGCCCCCGAACTCCAGTGACGTAGTTGGAGGCTATCATGTCTCAAATATAGACAATATCAGCCTCCGAACTGCAATGACAGAGTTGTAGGCTATCATGTCTCAAATACAGACAACATCAGCCTCCGAACTGCAGTGACAGAGTTGGAGGCTATCATGTCTCAAATACAGACAATATCAGCCTCCGAACTGCAGTGACAGAGTTGGAGGCTATCATGTCTCAATACAGACAGCATCAGCCTCCGAACTGCAGTGACAGAGTTGGAGGCTATTATGTCTCAAATACATACAACATCAGCCTCCGAACTGCAATGACAGAGTTGGAGGCTATCATGTCTCAAATACAGACAACATCAGCCTCCGAACTGCAGTGACAGAGTTGGAGGCTATCATGTCAGAAATACAGTCAATAGCAGCCTCCGAACTGCAGTGACAGAGTTGGAGGCTATCATGTCTCAAATATAGTCAATATCAGCCTCCGAACTGCAATGACAGAGTTGTAGGCTATCATGTCTCAAATACAGACAACATCAGCCTTCGAACTACAGTGACAGAGTTGTAGGCTATCATGTCTCAAATACAGACAATATTAGCCTCCGAACTACAGTGACATAATTGGAGGCTATCATGTCTCAAATACAGACAACATCAGCCTCCGAACTGACGTGACAGAGTTGGAATCTATCATGCCTCAAATACAGACAACATAAGCCTCTGAACTGCAGTGACAGAGTTGGATGTATCATGTCTCAAATACAGACAACATCAGCCTCCGATACAGAGGCTGACAACATCAGCCTCCTTACTGCAGTGACAGATTTGGAGGCTAGCATGTCTCAAATACAGACAACATCAGCCTTCGTACTATAGGCACAGAGTTTCAGACTATCATGTCTCAAATACAGACAACATCAGCCTCCGAACTGCAGTGACAGAGTTGGAATCTATCATGCCTCAAATACAGACAACATCAGCCTCCGAACTGCAGTGACAGAGTTGGAGGCTATCATGTTTCAAATGTAGACAACATCAGCCCCCGAACTGCAGTGACAGAGTTGGAGGGTATCATGTCTCAAATACAAACAACATCAGCCTCCGAACTGGAGTGACAAAGTTGGAGGATATCATGTCTCAAATACAGACAACATAAGCCTCTGAACTGCAGTGACAGAGTTGGATGTATCATGTCTCAAATACAGACAACATCAGCCTCCGAAATGCAGTGACAGAGTTGGAGACTGTCTTGTCTCAAATACAAACAACATCAGCCTCCGAACTGCAGTGACACAGTTGGAGGCTATCATATCTCAAATAGAGACAACATCAATCTCCGGAGTACAGGGACAGAGTTTGAGGCTATCATTTCTCAAATATAGACAATATCAGCCTACCAACTGCAGTGAAAGAGTTTGAGGCTATCATGTCTCAAATACAGACAACATCAGCCTCTGAACTACATCAACAGAGTTGGAGGCTGTCTTGTCTCAGATACAGGCAACATCAGCCTCCGAACTGCAGTGACAAAGTTGGAGGCTATCATATCTCAAATACAGACAACATCAGCCTCCGAACTGCAGTGACAGAGTTGGAGGCTATCATGTCTCAAATATAGACAATATCAGCCTCCGAACTGCAATGACAGAGTTGTAGGCTATCATGTCTCAAATACAGAAAACATCAGCCTCCGAACTGCAGTGACAGAGTTGGAGGCTATCATGTCTCAAATACAGATAACATCAGCCTCCGAACGGCAGTGACAGAGTTGGAGGCTTATCATGTCTCAAATACAGATAACATCAGCCTCCGAACTGCAGTGACAGAGTTGGAGGCTATCATGTCTCAATACGACAACATCAGTCCTCCGAACGGCAAGTGACAGAGTTGGAGGCTATCATGTCTCAAATACAGAAAACATCAGCCTCCGAACTGCAGTGACAGAGTTGGAGGCTATCATGTCTCAAATACAGACAACATCAGCCTCCGAACAAGTTTGAGGCTATCATGTCTCAAATACAGACAACATCAGCCTCCGAACTGCAGTAAAAGAGTTTGTGGTCATCATGTATCAAATACAGACAACATCAGCCTCTCAACTGCAGTGAAAGAGTTGGAGGCCATCATGTCTCAAATACAGACAACATCAGCCTCCCAACTGCAGTAACAGAGTTGGAGGCTATAATGTCTCAAATACATACAACATCAGCCTTCGGACGACAGGGACAGAGTTGGAGGCTATCATGTCTCAAATACAGACAACATCAGCCTCCAGACAACAGGGACAGAGTTTGAGGCTATCATGTCTCAAATATAGACAACATCAGCCTCGGAACTCCAGTGACATACATGATAGTTGGAGGGTATCATGTATCAAATACAGACAACGTCAGCCTCTGAACTGCAGTGACAGAGTTGGAGGCTATCATTTCTCAAATACACACAACATCAGCCTCCGAACTCCAGTGACATAGTTGGAAGCAATCATGTATCAAATACAGACAACATCAGCCTCCAAACTACAGTGACAGAGTTGGAGGCTATCATGTCTCAAATACAGACAACATCAGCCTCCAAACTGCAGTGAAAGTGTTGGAGGCTATCATGTCTCAAATACGGACAACATCAGCCTTTGGACTACCGGGACAGAGTTTTAGGCTATCATGTCTCAAATACAGACAACATCAGCCTACGGACTACATGGACAGAGTTGGAGACTACCATGTCTCAAATACAGACAACTCAGCCTCAGAACTGCAGAAACAGAGTTGGAGGCTATCATGTCTCAAACACCGACAACACCTCTCAAATACACACAACATCAGACTCCGAACTGCAGTGACAGAGTTGGAGGCTATCATGTCTCAAATACAGACAACATCAGCCCCGGGACTACAGTGACAGAGTTGTTGGATATCATGTCTCAAATACAGACAACATCAGCCTCCAAACTGCAGTGACAGAGTTGGAGGCTATCATGTCTCAAATACAGACAACATCAGCCTCCGAACTGCAGTGACAGAGTTGGAGGTTATCATGTCTCAAATACAGACAACATCAGCCTCCAAACTGCAGTGACAGAGTTGGAGGCTATCATGTCTCAAATACAGACAACATCAGCCTTCGAACTACAGTAACAGAGTTGGAGGTTATCATGATTCAAATACAGATAACATCAGCCTTCGGACAACAGGGACAGAGTTGGAGGCTATGATGTCTCAAATACAGACAACATCAGCCTCCCAACTGCAGTGACAGAGTTTGAGGCTATCGTGTCTTAAATACAGACATCAGTCTCAGAACTGCAGTGACAGAGTTTGAAGCTATCATGTCTCAAATGCAGACAACATCAGCCTCCGACTACAGGTCAGAGTTTGAGGCTTTCATGTCTCAGATACAGACAACATCAGTCTCCGAACTGCAGTGACAGAGTTTGAAGCTATCATGTCTCAAATACAGACAACATCAGCCTCCGAACTGCAGTAAAAGAGTTGGTGGTTATCATGTATCAAATACAGACAACATCAGCCTCTCAACTGCAGTGAAAGAGTTGGAGGCCATCATGTCTCAAATACAGACAACATCAGCCCCGGGACTACAGTGACAGAGTTGTTGGATATCATGTCTCAAATACAGACAACATCAGCCTCCAAACTGCAGTGACAGAGTTGGAGGCTATCATGTCTCAAATACAGACAACATCAGCCTCCGAACTGCAGTGACAGAGTTGGAGGTTATCATGTCTCAAATACAGACAACATCAGCCTCCAAACTGCAGTGACAGAGTTGGAGGCTATCATGTCTCAAATACAGACAACATCAGCCTTCGAACTACAGTAACAGAGTTGGAGGTTATCATGATTCAAATACAGATAACATCAGCCTTCGGACAACAGGGACAGAGTTGGAGGCTATGATGTCTCAAATACAGACAACATCAGCCTCCCAACTGCAGTGACAGAGTTTGAGGCTATCGTGTCTTTAATACAGACATCAGTCTCAGAACTGCAGTGACAGAGTTTGAAGCTATCATGTCTCAAATACAGACAACATCAGCCTCCGAACTGCAGTGACAGAGTTGGAGGCTATCATGTCTCAAATACAGACAACATCAGCCTCCGAACTGCAGTGACAGAGTTGGAGGCTATCATGTCTCAAATACAGACAACATCAGCCTCCGAACTGCAGTGAAAGAGTTGGAGGCTATCATGTCTCAAATACAGACAACATCAGCCTCCGAACTGCAGTGACAGAGTTGGAGGCTATCATGTCTCAAATACAGACAACATCAGCCTCCGAACTGCAGTGACAGAGTTGGAGGCTATCATGTCTCAAATACAGACAACATCAGCCTCCGAACTGCAGTGACAGAGTTGGAGGCTATCATGTCTCAAATACAGACAACATCAGCCTCCGAACTGCAGTGACAGAGTTGGAGGCTATCATGTCTCAAATACAGACAACATCAGCCTCCGACTGCAGTGACAGAGTTGGAGGCTATCATGTCTCAAATACAGACAACATCAGCCTCCGAACTACAGTAACAGAGTTGGAGGCTATCATGAT
This sequence comes from Pecten maximus, assembly GCF_902652985.1. Classification (NCBI taxonomy): domain Eukaryota; kingdom Metazoa; phylum Mollusca; class Bivalvia; order Pectinida; family Pectinidae; genus Pecten; species Pecten maximus. Next base: position 31,588,195 of record NC_047018.1, read on the forward strand.
TCAAATACAGACAACATCAGCCTCCGACTACAGGGACAGAGTTTGAGGCTATCATGTCTCAAATACAGACAACATCAGCCTCCGAACTGCAGTAAAAGAGTTGGTGGTGATCATGTCTCAAATACAGACAACATCAGCCTCCGAACTGCCGTGAATGAGTTGTAGGCTATCATGTCTCAAATACAGACAACACCAGCCTCCGAACTGCAGTGACAGAGTTGGAGGCTATCATGTCTCAAATACAGACATCAGCCCCCGAACTGCAGTGACGAGTTGGAGGCCATCATGTCTCAAATACAGACAACATCAGTCTCCGAACTGCAGTGACATATTGATGGCACTTGCTTGAAGACTTTCAAACGCTGCTTTGATGCATGCATAGGTCATGAATCCAGCTATAGGCCAGTAATATTACATTATATCATCAAAACAAATGCAATAGTAACGATTCCTATCACAAATTGTTCATAAAATGTGAATAATTAACATATCAAAGGTATCGGAAAATATCGGTTGCGGTACAAAATAACGCAAAATTGTTATAGCGCCACGGCCTTCCATACATACAAAGGGAGGTAAGTAGATTGTTGTTGTTTGCCGAGACCTCCATGTGTTCGTCGTGTGACTGAAAGTGTATTGCATTGTACCACTGATAAGGACAATGCATTCTCAACAACAACACAACTATATACAGTAAGTGTGTGTGTATGGGGGGGGAGGGGGGGCTGCCATCCACGCCCTGCTGGTTTCACGGACATTTGGTATGGATATCCAATCTTCAACTCCTTTCCCAAACAGCCAGGATGACGACGAAGTGCATAATGCTTCCACGTCTGTTCATTCCGAGGAAGAACCCGCACGTAGCTCCCCGGTGATAAATATGACTTTGGCAACGGAACCGGAACAAAGTAAGGCCACAGTTGTAGATCAGCTGTATGACAAGATACTGAACGGAATATGTCGATGGAACATCTTTATCGACATGAAGTGCTATTTAAGCTACGGGACCACCTCCTGGCAGAAAGACAGTCCATGCAATCAATGAGAACTGCATCTCAGTGGTTACAGTATTCCGATATGGTTGGCATTTTGAGACGATTCATCAAAGCTTAGCGAACAGGGAACTGGCCTTTGCATCTGAGCAATCTATTCGAGATGTTACCCTACTTTGGCCCGGCCGGTTTGCCGAAATGGAACACAACCTGTATGCGAGATCATCCAGATGTATATTCAGCATTCACAGACGGACATCATGTGATGAGAAGGAGCGATCATTATTGGGCGGGTCTTTCTTCCAATCTCAAAATCGAACAAGTGTTAATGCGTAGTGCTAAATCGTCAGGCGGCATGACAAGGGGTAGAGGCATGTCTGAAACACAAAGGGCAAAATGGCTCTTGCCAATGCCAGCGTGCACCGATATCAACAACGCCATGCATGAAATTACCGGTGTTGGTTACCACACCAATGAACCGCTTACAAGAACTCTGTGAAAAGAGTGTTCCAACAAGTCATTGCGGACGCTAATAGAATGATAGTGCAAACGGCAGTTCAGTTGACTCTGACTAGGGATGTTGTTGTCATTGGCTAAGACAATGACTTATTGGTTCTCCTGTGTTTTTATGGACTAGATGACGCACATCACCGGAATTTTCTATCTGTAGATACGTCAAAACACATTAAAGTATGGGATATTAGAGAAACAAAAGCAGTGCTCGGACCAGAAATGTGTCGGTTGCTGCAAGCCATTCATGCACTTACAGGATACTACATCCAGACATTTTGGTATCGGTAAAGGAGCAGCATTGAAGAAAATACAGACACATCAAGATATCGAAGACCGTTTGCAGGTCTTCTTGAACAGAGATTCAAAAAGTGACGTCATAGCGAGGGATGGAGAAGCTATCATTGCTTTCCTATATGGAGGTGTGTCTGTCGACCCACGAAGGTCTAAATCTTCTCAGATTCAGACGATTCGCTCATAAAACCATGACAGCTTCAACATGTGTGCAGGTCCACACCTTGCCTCCAACATCTGACGCAGCGTCCCTTCACAGCCAGCGGTCTTACCTACAGTGTCAAGACTGGGTACGAGATGATAATGAAATGGCACTTGATTCACATATTGAGGGTGGTACACTGCCAATAACACACTCCATCCTACCAAGGCAACACTGCCACATGTACCTGCAGAAAACATGACATCGTGTGTTCCGTTGCTTGTGGTGAGTGCCATGGAGTTGGCTGTTTCAACGGTACCCGATTAGAAATAGATGACAACGATGATTCCGAATGACATGCTATCCGATGTGTGCTGGAAACGAAACTTAAATTCGCACGTAGCTAAGTATACTAGTAAACAAAAAACAGTTGTAGATAGCACACACTCTGTTTTGTTAAAACATGGGACCTGATATTCATTTGTGAACAGAACGTTTGCTTGGTGAACAATTCAATATAAGGAAGTGTACATATATACAAATAATACAGGTGTAGAAAAAGCAATCCGGGATTCTACAAAAAAGTAGAAATTCATTAATGTGTTTTATGGCTATAATGAAACAATTACATCAATAGACGATAAACATAGTAATGGTAATCGCTATCGTCAAGAAAACAGTATGTTACCCAAGGCGTGTTTGGAATGATGTTATTGGATAAAAAAAATGTTATGGGCAGGGGAGATAACTTTGGTATAGTAAATCAAATTCAGTAATGACGTCATACACGAAACTATTTCCAAATGTTTGTATTTGTCCAATGGTTGTTACTGTATTATGACACTGGACTATAATACACGAATGCATACATGTCCATTAAAAGAAACATGTTGAAAAGTGTATCTCTACCTCCAACAGAGATTTGAACCAATAACGAAATGCATGTACACTACCACTATAATTCATCATTTGCCCAAGTTCTTTTACTAATTGCCTTTAGCTTATTGTTTCTATTGTATATTAATAAGTTTATATAAGTTTAATGTACCAACATATATTATGAAATTAATCAATGAAGGGAAATTCAATGTATGAAAAAATGAAAATTCTTCGATTTTGTTAAGGGGAGATAACTTTTGACGCTCGATGACGTCATGTAGGAAAAATATGTTTGCTCTTTCATATTTGTTCAATGCATATTATCTAATCTTTACAATGAACCATTATTTACGAATATAATGCTTTCCATTAGTAAAATAAAACGAAAAAATTACCCCTACCCCTAAACTAACAAGAGGCCCATGGGGCCTGTATCGCTCACCTGGTTGGATTAGACCAAATGTCAAAATAATATTCATATTCAATTTGTTTTATTTGTAAATCTCAAACAATGCTATATATGGTTATAGTGTGGGAATCCGAACTGCTTTAAAGATTAATGAAGTCCAAACTATCTAAGGTCTGAAAGACCTCAAGAATTGTTTTAAGAACATGCATTCATCACTTTATGACTAGTAGCGATTTAAAGGAATTACCTCTATTTCCCCTATTGGGCCCTGCCCTTTTGGCCTCTTTGGAGTCAGAGTCACCATTTATGCAAAATCTGTTCCCCTTCCCCCAAGGATGTTTCTGACCAAATTGGGTTAAAATCCATTCATAACTTTATGACAAGTAGCGATTTAAAGGAATTACCTCTATTTCCCCTATTGGGCCCCGCTCCTTTGGCCCCTTTGGGATCAGAGCCACCATTTATGCAAAATCTGGATGTTTCTGACCAAATTGGGTTCAAATTCATTCATAACTTTATGACTAGTAGCAATTTAAAGGAATTACCTCTATTTCCCCTTATGGGCCCCGTCCCTTTGGCCCCTTTGGGGTCAGAGTCACCATTTACGCAAAATCTGTTCCCCTTCCCCCAAGGATGTTTCTGACTAAATATGGTTCAAATCCATTCATAACTTTATTAGAAGTAGCGATTTAAAGGCATTACCTCTATTTCCCCTATTGGGCCCCGCCACTTTGGCCTCTTTGGGGTCAGAGCCGCCATTTATGCAAAATCTGTTCCCCTTCCCCCAAGGATGTTTCTGACCAAATTTGGTTCAAATCCATTCATAACTTTATGACAAGTAGCGATTCGAAGGAATTACCTCTTTTTCCCCATTGGGCCCCGCCCCTTTGGCCCCTCGGGGGTCAGAGCCACCATTTATGCAAAATCTGTTCCCCTTCCCCCAAGGATGTTTCTGACCCAATTGGGTTCAAATCCATTCATAACTTTATGACTAGTAGCGATTTAAAGGAATTAACTCTATTTCCGCTTATGGGCCCCATCCCTTTGGCCCCTTTGGGGTCAGAGTCACATTTATGCAAAATCTGTTCCCCTTCCCCCAATGATGTTAGTAGCGATTTGTAGCAAATGTTGACGGACGACGGATGGACGACGGACGCTGCGCCATGACATAAGCTCACCGGACCTTTGGTCCAGGTGAGCTAAAAATTGAATCGGAAACTCCTAACATGTCTTGAGTATCTGTCGATTTAATCATTTTCCGAAAGTTTTATTGATTGATACTTTTTTTATGGTGTTTCTAGAGTATGTACCAACATAAAAACACTGAAATGAATACTATTGCAATTTCTTTGATGTTTGTGAAATTATCCTCCTAATATTGCTGGCCTACTAGTATACATATTCAAGGTACTTTCATCGGTTGTAAACCTTTCTAGACGAAACCTTTGCATCTGTTGTTTCTCTAATCTTGATTCTAGATTTGCAATATACAGTCTAGATATTTCTAGCTTCTCCGTCTGTCAATGGCTCAGCAGAATAATCATGATCCTGGCTTGGGATAGACTGCCACTGGTGACCATTTTCTGATGGTTCAGAAACGCTAGATGTGTCTTCTATGTCATGTCTGCAGAAAAAATAGTTTTATAGATTATTTCCATACTACTGTAACAAGAGGCTCATGGGCCTTAACGGTCACCTGAGATTTGAAATAATTCAGTTAATTTAATTGACCATTTTTGGCCCCGCCCATAAGCCCCTAGGGGTCAGTCAGGGCCAACATGTGCATATTATCAAACTTTCATCCCATGCTGAAAATGTTAACCAAGTTAGAATGAATTCCAATAGAAATCAAACAAATCAGTCAAAAATGTGATTTCCCTATATAAACTATAGTAAAATTTACCCCCTCCCCAGGGGTAAATGTGTGACCCCAGGGTCATGAAATTCACAATTTTAGTAAAGCACCTTAAGACCCTTTCATCTATAAACAGTATTTGATTCTATCTTATTTCAGTCTGAAAAGAAGATTTTTGAAATTTCAGTCAATTTGACCCTTTTTAGCACCCATCAGCCCCTAGGAGTCAGTCAGGGCCAACATGTGCATACCCTCGAACTGCCATCCCAAGCTGATAATGTTAACCAAATTAGAATGAATTCCAATGGAAATCAAACATATTATAGTCAAAATATGTGATTTCCCTTTATAAACTACAGTAAAGTTTACCCCCTCCCCAGGGGCAAACTTGAGACCCCAGGGTCATGAAATCCAAAATTTTAGTAAAGCACTTTAAGATGTTTCCAACTATAACGAGTATTTGATTCCACCTTATTTCCATCTTGAGAAGAAGATTTTTTAAACTTCAGTCAATTTGAATCTTTTTAGCCCCACCCATTAGCCCCTGGGGGTCAGTCAGGGCCAACATGTGTATACCATCAAACTGCCTTCACAAGGTGATAATGTTAACCAAGTTAGAATGAATTCTAATAGAATTAAAACAAATTATAATAAAAAATGTGATTTCCCTATATAAACTATAGTAAAGTTTACCCCCTCCCCAGGGGCAAACTTGAGACCCCAGGGTCATGAAATTCACAATTTTTGTAAAGCACCTTAAGGCCCTTCCAACTATAAAGAGTATTTGATTTCACCTTATTTTGGTCTTGAGAAGAAGATTTTTGAAATTTCAGTCAATCTGACCCTTTTTAGTCCCACCCATCAGCCCCTGGGGGTCAGTCAGGGCCAAGATGTGCATGCCATCAAACTGTCATCCCATGCTGACAATGTTTACCAAATTAGAATGAATTCCAATAGAAATAAAACATATTATAGTCAAAAATGTGATTTCACTAAATAAACTATAGTAAAGTTTACCCCCTCCCCAGGGGCAAACGTGAGACCTCTAGGTCATGAAATTTACAATTTTGGTAAAGCACCTTAAGACCCTTCCATCTATGATGAGTGTTTGATTCCACCATATCTGAGAGTAGAGAAGAAGATTTTTGAAGTCTTAGTCAATTTGACCCTTTTTAGCCCCACCCCTCAGGCCCCTGTGGGGTGGGGACCATATAATTTACAATTTTGGTTGACCTTTAGCCATAGAAGCTTCCTGCCAAATTTCATGGAATTTGGTTTAGGGGTTTTGGAGAAGAAGTCGAAAAGGCAAATTGTTTACGGACGGACGACGCACGATGCACGACAAAAGGGGATTACAATAGGTCACTTGAGACTTTGTCTCAGGTGACCTAAAAATCAAAAGCAACATATTATTGTGAACAAATTTAAAGCTTTCATATTGCCAAATTTTTCATATAAAAGTGGAATTATTAAGAATTAGAATATCTAACCATGAAGGTTTTAGATTTGTCTATAATTAATGAGTGATTTTCAACTGCACACTGAGCCTCTGGGACTCGAACCCAGCATCCAAAAACAATTGGACGGTACCAAATACAAAACTCTGCTCATGCAAAACTAGGAAAATCAACATAAAATGTAATTTTCTTCATGAATTCTGTAAAATTACCAAATTTTACACTGTACATACGATTAATTATCACTTGATTATAGAAAATGTTACAATGAACACCATATTATTTTGTATTATCACACCCCAGAGTAACATAGCCTTTTCAGTGTTTTCAATAGTTAATACAATTACAAAAGTTCAGATGGTTACCCATTTTATATACTTTATTATCAGTGTATCCAATAATCCAGATTTATTGATAATCCAGTGGACTGCCACAGTAAAAGTATGCACAGGTAATCATATATTACAGTGAATCTATTTTTAGAATGTGTTCACCTGTGTTGATTTCATTGTTATTAATGGCAATATTAATTACCCGGTAATGGTATAGCTTATCAAAGTGTCTAAAGTAGACATAATGTTTTTGAATTTTTTGTTTTCAAATGAAGTTTAACATGAATATCTCAGCATGTAAATAAGAAAATATGTTTATAAATATCACCTGTACACCAATTCACACAATGTGTCCGAGTTCTGAGGATTTTTCTCTTAATGATAGAATACATTGGGAGTTCCAGTACATCCTTTGATGTTCCCAAATTGTTTATATGGGAAAATTGATATATAAAAAATAGTGAGTTTTCTCAGTAATAAAATATTTTTTCCTCTATCATATCAAACTTTTTTGATCAGGGTCTTGCTGTGACCTATAACGACATGTATACATGTATGAAGCAGTGTACCATATTCCCAAGCAAGGATTTCATAATTCATTACACAAGCTGAAATTCTTCAATATATTTTGATGGAAGTTGTATAACTAATGAAACCGGACAACTTGATTCCGGAAATCCTAACACACAGCACTGAAAAAAATGTGGTATATATATACTGCCAATATACTGTTCACACACATATAGTGGATTAAAGCAGGTTTTGTACAATGAATCGATTTACTTACACCAAAATTGATCATTTTTACCACTGGCTTATAATTACTTCTTTAAAAGAGTCGTAGAAGAAATTGCATACCGTATATTAAAGCGACTATTCGGGGAAACAAACTTAGTCTAGATGCATTATCTGGTCTTCCAAAAGTTCTATCACAGCAATGCGATGGTCAAGTTCTGCTTGCATTGTCCAGATTTGACCACTTTAATTCGGGAAAAGCCCTGTCCTAATATAACATATATCTATTTTTATAAGTCACGTGGTATTTCGAAAACGAGGCAGTGAGAAAACATCAACAGAAACACGTGAATTTTTAGAGATGTCCGATTCATCAAGCAGTCAAAGCAGTAACACGGTACGTAAATACTTAATTCACATGTCATATATGATGCATGTGTGGGATTTATACCTAAAGATTGTTTTCATATGACTTAATACATGCAATAACAACAATAAAAACTGAAATCGGTGTGAATCGTCATCCGATGCAGAGATGGGGCCCAATGTGGGGTAATCTAATTTATGTCATCGTCACCGGTGATATCTCGATCAATTCATTTACATGTACGCTAAATCAATATAGTTGTGCAGGCATATATATATATATATATATTAGAAAAGCAATCATGACATAGTGTTATTGATTTAACAGGATATGAGTAGATGACGTGAATGCTTACAGTAATTTAAACAATCAAATATCATGTAAACCTATTTCTCGAAAAAAGTGAAGCTTCGGGAAATGTTTCAATTACAGGTATGTTATACATGTATACATGCACATAACGGCTATTGACAAAGCCTCTTAGCTCCACGATTCTTACTTCCATGACGATATGTGTTCTGTTTTCTCATCAGTTTGAAGAACTTCATGTAATGAATTGCCAATTCAACCCTCGAGCTCCCTGTTTAGGACGGAGTTTCCAATTTTGGACAGCTCAATTTACTATTATCAATTAATAAAGCTAAACTATTTGTATATTTAAAGATCTATTGATTCTTTATGAAAGAAAAACTCAAAATATGCCATTTTATATTATTATTTTATTTGTCTCTATATGTTGAATACATTTCAATTATGTTTAATTTTGAATAATGAGTTCCCCCATGGAAAGTTGTAATAGTTTGCATGGTACTGCTGTATGTATAACATTATTTAAATTTTGCACTTGAAGAATTCTTTTGATACCAAAGTCTTACCCCCATCATTACCATTTAAAGGAATGCTGCTGTCATTGATCACCAAACATAATCAATATACCAAATAGAGCATACGTATATAGCTATAGACTAATCATATTTTCATACCAGGCTTATGTGATCTTATTAACTAAAGTGTATGAGAATACCTACTTTTTGTTGCTGAACATGCAAGTTTCTTTAGTTTTCCACTGTTACACACAACACATAGATATGTGTTTTTGTACGCCACTTTACATGAATTAGTATGTATATACATATACAAATGTATTTATATTTTGTCTTCGATATTCATAGCAATATAAAATTAATCAGTGAACTTTTCTGTTGCATTGCATTGTAAACTATTTCCTTCAGTTTTGCTCTTACAATAATTTCTTGCTTTCTCATCAGATAGATTATGAATATGCACAAGTCCATACATCCCCAAGGAGGGGGAGGGGATCAAGGAGGAGGGGAGGAACCTGTGGACGGCCAAGGGGTCGAGGAAGGGGTCTCGGGGCAGACAGCAGTCCAAGGATGGAGAGAGGGCAAGGAAGGGGAAGAGGTAGAGGAAGGGGACCAAGGGGTGCACGTGGTACAGTGCCGCAGGAGGATCGGGCCAGGGTACTGACATTGCAACAGCAAAGGAGAAGGGATCTACATGAACCTTTGGCTCCTATCATACAAAGCTAATAATCATATTTTTGTAATATTAGTAGTGACTTTTTGTACGCCACTTTACTGTTTTAATGAATGTTATCCACAATTTACTTCATCATTCAAATTATTTTGACTAGTTGATAATCAATTACAAAGTACCGTATTATTTCTTTTCATATCTTTTTTTTATTTTGATATTACTTTGCTATGTACACAGACAAAAAGAACAGTAGACAATTTACCAAAGCATTCAGGAGACAATTTATACTATTACTCACTGAAAATGTTAAATTTTACCAAAAATGCACACACCCTCGCACACATCAAACATACTTCCCACATGTGTATGAACACCTAATTTTTAACCGACCAAGTGAATGGTATGGTTATAAGACCTGTTTCTCTAAGTAGGTATTCACATTAGACATGGGAGTATTTCATTTTAGTTCACAGAATATTTAAAAAAATATGCACTCCATTTTTTGTAATGCAATTGGACACTTGATTAACACATTTATCAGTATGATCCATCTATGAACACAGTGTTATTATAAGTTAATAACAACTACACACACTGTTAGTACACACGTGCACCTCAAACACATTCTCACAAGTGAACACTTCGTATACACACTGATAATTGAACACTTCCTACAAACTGATAGTAGTTCACTTCCTACACACACTGTTAATTGAACACTTCCTACACACTGATAATTGAACACTTCCTACACACACTGATAAGTGAACACTTCCTACACATACTGATATTTGAACACTTGCTACACAAACTGATAATTGAACACTTCCTACACACAATGTTGAAAGAACACCTGCACATATTGTCAAGTGAACACTCAAACACACACTGAAATGTAAACACCTGCAATACACCATTAAAAGAACACCTACCTCCTACATGCTCTGAAATTGAACACCACATTTACAACATACTTACTTCCACAAACAATTATCAAAAAACACATACATACCATAAATAAAACCTTAGTAGAAAAAGTTGGGATGGAATTTGAGGGAAAATGGATGATAAGTTATATAAGTGCATTATAATTTATCAACTCAAAAACCAAAAATAAGGAAATACAGTTATTGTTATACATTAGAATACTACAGTACTCCCACCCACATGGATTTGTTCTGTAATGATTGTTTTATGCATTAGGATATAATCAGAAGGATGGACCCAAAGCCACTGATAAATTTAGTTCTTCAGCTAGTGGATCATCAGCCAGGCCTGGTTTTGGACCTTTGCGAAAATGCAGGTGAACCAGAGGATCCACAAGATCCAGAGGATCCAGGACTAGTACCAAATGCTGCTCCTCCAATTCATTTCATCTGTACTGCACATCCAACATATCTGCACTGGACAATGATATTTGCACCATATGCTTTTCTTTGACAAGTTGTGGGTATTCGAACTGACGTGAGTTCCAACAGGGCACTTTGGAAGCATATTGATTTCCTTTCTTCAACACGATCATTTTGAGTGTCTGTTTCCACAATGTCTCCTTCATCCTCTGCAAGCTCATCATCAACATCAACCTCTTCCATTTCTATGGGACCTTCAGCCATTGGCAAGTGTTCAGGTTGACGTGTCTGAGGTATACTGGATAGTAAAAGACAATGTACAATATGTAATTCATTTAAACAAGAGGCCCAATGAACCTGTATCGCTCATTTGACTATACAGCAACTTTGAAGTTATCTCAGTTATATCTGAAGATACTATGAAGATTACCGCTTTATCAAAATCACAGTAGGCTAGGTTTATCAATATCAATTAACTTCCAGCATACAATTAGGTCTCAGAGCCTCTGCTAGTGAGAAACCATTTTTTTTAAGATTAAGCCTATTTAACCCAAATTACATAGAATGAATGTCATTCATTTTGAACAAACTTGGTAGCCTTTTACACCAGCATGCTACAGGCCTAATATCAAGTCCCTGTGCCTCTTGGTTATTGAGAAAAAGTTATTTAAAGTAAAACGTGGACGCCGGACGGCCAGACAGAAAGACAGCAGGACAGACGTCGGATGCCGCACCAGTACTTCTCCATAGCAGCATATTACAGTTATGATTATATGTTTCTTGGTTATTGACAAAAATGTCCTTCTAGTTTACAATTGAGGATGTTAGACCTGTGTGACCTTGAATGACATTGACAGCAAGGTCATCCATTTACAATCTGGCTAGATTCCCACTGCCATGTGGTACACACCCTATATCAGATATTTTGAGTTCCTCAATTATTATGAAGAACTCAAAATTGTAACTTGTTTTAAATTGGAAAGTACACTCGTGACAACAAATGATAAGAATAGGTCACTAGACTTCAATTTAGATAACCTAAAACTAGAAGTAAAGAGACCAGCTATTGAGTTGCTCATTCAGTAAATGAAATCAATATGACAGCAATACATTTATCTAGAAAGTACTGTGAGGCAATGTGGATGACTGATAGTGGACTTGGGGAGATATGATTTTTCTAATGACAGAAACATTTTAGTTTTTAGTAAATTACCATAATGACATTTCCAAATCCATGTCAAGATCTAGGTTGTATTCTCCTCTTCCTCAATCTCACTTTTGTACAACTCTTCCTCAATCTCACTATAACTTGGATTCTATGTTGGGTCCTCTTTGTACAACTCTTCCTCACTCTCATATTCTTCACTTTTCTCCAATTAAAGTAACTCTAAAATAAATCCAAAACAAAAGTGAACAGAACCCATTGGCATCTAAACAATAAGTCATAATCCATAGTAAAATATAAACTATATGAAAATGGTTTTTTTGACAGATGATTTCATTGTTTTGACAGTCAAATGGAAGCAATGTGTCTTATAACAAGAAGGCCCCCCGTTGGGTCACTCAGCCCTACCATTTGTACAATGGGTATCAGTGGTTATGAAGACAGACTCGACAGTATGGCATGAGCTCACCTTGGTCCTTTTCATCAGGTGAGCTAATAACCACGAACACGCCTGGATAAAGAATATTTTTTCTTGGAAATACAATAAACATTTTAAACTTTACCATACCAGGAGGAGTTCAAACCCACAAAACTATGATTCTGACAGAGAAATCCTCATTTGATAATTAACAAGTAAAAAACTACAGTGTGTATAACATATTCTGCTTTTTTTTCTCTCTTAATGTTGGACTTTGGTGGTGAAGGTCCAATAAGACATACTCTCCTAGGTAGAGCCGAGACTAGATAAGTAAGTTAAATTCTTGAGACAATTAATGTAATAGTCAGCATAAGCCATATCCTTTATTTATACACTTTTAATGTCAAAATAAAGGTCACAGTTAACTAGTTTTGGCACATACTTCTCATCCGGGTAAAATTAACGTTACGCAAGTTTATAGTTCCAATGACAAGTAGTGCTGGAGACAGACCAAACCAGACTGTGTGCAGGATGACAGGTGACAGAACATAATGTCCTGCGGGGATATTGGGCGTACCAATACCTCTTTACTATATACAAGTAAATGTATTATCATAGCAACAAGAACACACCATAAAAAATAACACAACATACTTACTCAATAAATGAGGTGTCAGCCTCTTTAGCCTTCTGTTGGTAACGGGAAAGCAAGCTGGCATTAATGTTACTCTCGGAGTCTGATTGTAATGCTTCCACACCAGATAAATCAGACGAATGTGATGACTGAGCTCTGAAATATTAAAATTATGAAAAAATACACAATTCTTTTAAAAACAAATATATATGCCCGAAATGATGTATTATTTATTCATGACATGCCGTAGCAGAGCGTGTTTGACTGCTCACCCTACCATACAATATGGTGCTGTATCTAACAGTTAAAATATGTTGTAAAAAACAAAATAATAAAAAACATTTATGGAATTACTATGTCATTTATGTGTGACCTGCTACAGTTTACTTCAACACGGAACGATAAACACTGAAAAAAAAATTAAGATACATCAATGTATATTTTGAGGGGTTATAAATCCAAAATAGTTAGATCCAAGAACTTACTCTATATCTGAGACATCGGAGGTCTATCTATAGCTATATAGGTTCTTTATGGGCATGTGAAGGCGTAGATGTTACTGGTGTAGGGGTGCACACATGTGATGGCGGTCCCATAGAAGTTCCAGCTGGTGTGGGCATGTCTTCACCTGCATGAACTTCTTGTGTCACTGAAGTGCACTTGAAAAATATAAAAATAATTATGTACTGCAAAGTTATAATGATAATCTTTTCCCTACAAATCGTAACTTTTACCACATTTCAAAGAATTTATGGAACAAAACAGCACTTGTATTTGAACCCATACACCAATATTATTTGCAAATCGTTTATATTATGAGTCAACTGTATATAGATAACATATAGGCCTATATGCCTACATGTAATGTTGTCAGGAAAGTCCTACTGAACTTTACACATACACCATTTTGTATTTAATAAAGAAAACCGTAAGCTTGATAGGTCTGACATTAATCATCAGTCATACATAAATTTATAATTTTTTCATAATTAAAAAATAGTGGTATAAATATAGCCTATAGCTTTGATATGCGAACAATAAAAAAACCCGTATAAATTACCCCTTACGGGGCCCCATAAAACGGAGGTGGAATCTGTCTATCTCTTCATTCTACACATCATTTACATTAATGTTGCTTGAAACTAATAACCATTACACTCAAGCAACATACATGCATTGTTTGCCAACAAAATTAAGGACATTTACGAGTTACATTCTGATAACGATATAAAATGTGCGGCAATAGAATAGAACTGACCCTACGCAGGCTACGGGCTTACCACTTATCCAGAAGAAATCGTGCTGCACGCTCGTTTGTAGAGAAACTATTCTCTTCATTGAATGTCTTCCACCTAGTGTGTTGTCTCCCAAGTCGTATAATCGGGTTGTCCTGTGACCATTTCTGTTTAAGTCGCTTTGTTGCCGAACTCGTTACAATTCTAGGCCGACATCTCTTGGCTTCGGAAGCCTTACATTCTACTAACCTAGATTCTTGCGCATGCGCCCAAAGCGGGAAATTTGCATTTTATCTCGTCATTCGACAGTGAGAGGATTCCCCAGAATATTATTATTTTTTAATTCTAGGGGTTACATATCGCCAAAACTTCAATAAGAATTTTTCATAAGAGGGTATTTTCTTTATGGATTTGCCGTTTTTTCAACTTTGACCTATTTCTTCCCCGAATAGTCGCTTTAAATGGACTTGTAAAAATCAATTTTAAGGCAATTTTTTCCATAAACACTTAAAACATTTGAAATTGTATAGAATCTACATGTTTGTTTTCTCATGAATATTACCATAATAAAATGTATTATTGAATGTACATGTGTCATTATTATTTATTCTACCATGTTTGCTATGTAACGCCGGTTTTGATTGGTTTAAAACCATGTATTATTTTCCAATAATCCACGCTCGTGCCAATAATACACGGTCGTGAGTCACGGCTGTCACAATTTTAAATATCTAATATTCACCCGTTTCATTAAAGGTTACTATAGCCGAGTGGGCTAATGGGATAGTCTTTCAATATATTTTTATCACGACGCGAATTCGAATCCTACGGAGGCCCTCCTTTTTTTTCTTTTTTTTATCCTTTTTTTTTTTTTATTTTCAAAATCAATGCCATATGATAGATACTCTTGATCGTAGTACTGTATTGCCTGTATATTTCATCAACAAATAATACAATACTCAAGAAATAAGGTTTTCCCGGGGTTTCTTTGCTGTTTTTCTATTAGAAAGAGGTCGATCCCAGAACTAAACAGTACATGGTAGAAAAGAAATAATCAACTTTGACTCGTGTATTGTTGCAGGATATACAACTCGGACTCGGATATTTTGCAATTTTAATTAATAACTCAGGCCTGAGGCCTTCGTTATTAATTTAATTGCAAAATATCCTCGTCCTCGTTGTATATCCTGCAATAATACACCAATCATCGTTAATTATTTCTTAATTATCAACAAATGTGAAAATGTTACTGCTTGATCAATTTAAGCTAGGACAATATTAACTCAAGTCACACAATATAGAAAGTGACATTTTGATGGTATATGTAGCCATGGGTTCACCTGAATTTTAAATTAACAATATGAACACCAGTGACCAGGTAAAAACAAAAGAAAACAAACATCGATTTTGAATGCAATACAAGAGGCCCAGAGGGCCTGTATCACTCACCTGGTTTTCATAAGATATGAAACAAGAATGATGCTTAAGTATATTTGTCACTGATATTACTATGTCAATATATCATTGGCATTTTATATGGGTACGTGAGGTTTTTATGCCAAAAAATGAATTAATCCATGAAATAAAATTGACTTTTGATGCAACCCCATAGGGATGCTACCACACAAATGTGAGTGATATCCATTGTTTAGTTTCAGAAAAGAAGTTGTTTAAACCAATTGACTCCTTTTGACCCTGCCCTCTGCCCCCCATGGGGTCATTTCCTTCCTTTATAGAATTTTGAATCCCTACCCAAAAGGATGCTACCAGTCAAATATGAGCTATATCCATTTCTAAACTTTAGAAAAGAAGTTGTTCATATCAATTTAGCCAAATTGACCCCTTTTAGCCCCACCCCTCAGCCCCCAAGGGGGTCAACCCCAACATTTGTACAATTTTGAATCCCCAACCCATGACCATGCTACCATACAAATATGAGCAAAATCAATCACTTAGTTTCAGAGAAGAAGTTGTTTATATCAATTCAGCAAAATTGACCCCTTTTGGCCAAAAGGGATGCTCACAGTCAAATAAGAACAATACCTATTGCTTGGTTTTAGAGGAGAAGTTGTTCATATCAATATAGCCAAATTGACCCTTTTTGGCCCTGCCCCTCAGACCCCCGGGGGGGTCAGCCCTGTCATTTGTACAATTTTGAATCCCCACCCCATTGTGATGCTACCAGGCAAATATGAACGATATCCATTGCTTGGTTTCAGAGAAGAAGTTGTTTATATCAATATAGCCCGATTGACCACATTTGGCCCCACCCCTCAGGCTCCTAGGGGGTCAGCCCCATCATTTGTACAATTTTGAATCCCCATCCAATAGTGATGCTACTAGACAAGTATTAGCGATATCCAATGCTCAGTTTCAGAAAAGAAGCCGTTTGTATCAATATAGCCCAATTGACCACATTTGGCCCCGCCCCTCAGGCCCCTGGGGGGTCAGCCCCATCATTTGTACAATTTTGAATCCCCAGCCCATAGTGATGCTACCAGGCAAATATGAGCGATATCCCTTGCTCGGTTTCAGAGAAGTCGTTTATATCAATATAGCCAAATTGACCCCTATTGGCCCCACCCCAGAGGCCCAGCCCCATCATTTGTACAATTTTGAGTCCCCCACCCATAGGGATGCTTCTGACGAAATTTGTTTAAATTCCGATCAGCGGTTATGAAGAAGAAGTCAAATAAGTCAATTGTTGACGGACGGACGCCACAGTATGGCATAAGCTCACCTTGGTCCTTTGGACCAGGTGAGCTAAAAATGAACTTTAAACATTGCACTGCATTTTTTTCTCACTTTACAAA
Organism: Pecten maximus; assembly: GCF_902652985.1. Classification (NCBI taxonomy): domain Eukaryota; kingdom Metazoa; phylum Mollusca; class Bivalvia; order Pectinida; family Pectinidae; genus Pecten; species Pecten maximus. The sequence goes on from NC_047018.1 coordinate 31,605,278, forward strand.
TTGACCGGGTTTTTTTTCTTTTTTTTTGTGGGGGGGGGGGGGGGGGGGGGGGGGTCTCCGGTTTATTTGTTCTCCACTGGAATAATGTGGGAACTGCACACTCAGTTTCTTTATTCCAGTCAGTGTCCGCTTAAATCTGCTCTGGGGTGTAGAACTTGTAACCTGTAACGACATATAAACTCAATATCTAATCTTTGCAGGACCACACAATCATATATATTATATCCCTTATGCTTTCACATCTTCAGGTCAAACTACTTTGATAGACTAATATAGGGAATATTAGAGTGACCTAGATCTACAAGTCGTTTTGTGTGGAATTAAAAACAGGAATTCTTTCACACGATGTAAATAGCCGATATATCGTAGCTTCTAATAGTAATATGGAATCAATTAAGCTATCCAAGTAATGATGAACATAAGAATAACAAACGTGTACACTAGTGTAGGCCTAGTATAAAAAGTATGCTACATCGATGATCGAGTGTTAGGCCTAGGCCCCCTACCGAGTCCGGAGAGTGGTCATGAATCGGGGGGGGGGGGGGGGGGGGGGGGCGAATACAATTATACCTTAAACAATGGACCCTCGTCTCTCCTTATTGCGACAATCCATCGCTTTTTCAAGCGATTCCGCTTTGGGAATGAGGTGGAATGAAATTTTGAGGTCACTGGTGGCTGCTTTCCTCGAGTCGTTTGTGCAAAATGGTACACAACAGTGCTTTGCAGCCATTCCGCTTGTATACATAGATGGCGCTGACTGTGCGTCTACAGCCTCGTTTTCGTTACGGTGGCCATGACGCGCGAGAAAGGAGTAATGACGTCATAACTGGCGGAGCAGTTAACCTTCAAAAATGGATGGATGTAGAAACGAGGAAACCACAAAGGTAATTAATTAGAATACATGTCAAGTGTCAACGATATGGTCTTATAGGATCTCAGAAAAAACTTATTGTAACAAATGTTCATGGTATGCCTTTGTTATAAGTGTTAACGCCACAGCAGTGGCGGATTCAGAGGCCCCCCACCCACCCATTTCGAAACTTGAAAAGGGCATATTTATATGCACCGGTATTTTATGTTCATGGAGAAGAGACCATTATCTCCGACTAAGTCCTTATACATGTATAAGATTTAAAATCATCAGATACACCAAGATGTTTAACCTTGAACTGCCAAGTTTTTTACATCGCCAATTTGAACTGTCTTCAACTGTTCCGCCAAGTATGACGTTACGTTAATTATGACGTCATTTGATTGTGCATTGCATAATGTTATAGTCTGGCACACAGCTACATGTGTTTTAATACGTATTTTTGTTGAGCTATTCTAGGTCATGCCGTAAAAGAGCTACATAACCGCATGTTTAAATGATATTTCCATATACAGTTGAGTGTAGACTAAAGGTTACACATAGTGCACTCCGTTTGGACTCCATGTAAACTTGGAGTGCACTCCGAGTGCACTCCAAGTTTACCTGGAGTCCTATCAGGTTCCAATCCTACCTGGGTCCACCTGTATGCAAACTGCATATATACAATACATAATGTGTATAGATAGATGTGTACTCTTATACATTTAGACTCCTTAAACATGTAACAATAAGATATGTGTTACTGTTTTATCTTTGTATATATTAGCTTATTATTTTGTTGGTTCATTTTTAGTTAGTTAACTAACAGCATCTAATATAATTGATTTTTTTTCTATTAGTAAACCCAATATAAAATGAATAGATTTGGCACTTCGTTGAAAAATGTATGATAGCATTCCATTGAATTGAAGAGTTTGAACAAGCCACGTAAATGAATAGAAATTGGCAATAAACAAAAATGTATTTGGCAAGTTGTTTGTAGTCTCTCAAAATGTAGAGTTTGATTGTGTACTTTAAATATCTTGTACTCGAAGCACTACTGTTTTTAATATTTCAAATAACGTTACTTTTCTTCCAACAGTTTATATTTATCTTAACATACAATACAAAAGAAAGTTTTGTTTTTTCTTTTATCACATTGATATCATATTCCGGATCCTGGTCCAATGTATAATTTTGATTTACAGTTTAACATCAGACTTACATTTCTATTTGGTAAACCAACTTTTTTTGTTATATCTGCCTCATTAACCCTTGGACTGCCAAGATTTTTACGTCGTCAATTTGAACTGTCTTCATCTGTTCCGCCAAGTATGACGTTACGTTAATTATGACGTCATTTGATTGTGCATTGAATAATGTTATAGTCCGGCACACAGCTATATGTATGTGTTTTAATGAGTAGTTTGTATTGAGCTATTCTAGGGCATGCCGTAAAAGAGCTACATAACCGCATGTTTAAATGATATTTCCATATAATTTAATGTATTTTTGAATGTTGTTATATGCTGCAGCAGTTGTTGATAGTCATAAATAATAAAATGTACGATTAAACAATATTTATTAATACGATTACAAATGTCTAAATCCTATCTTTGACAAATGTTCGTGAGGGACACAATGCAAAATAATGAAATGGACTCTGTCTATTTCAAAGTTTAGCCTCGCTTGAAGAGAAAATCATAGGCCTATACGTGTCTTGATCATAAAGATCATTTCGTTTTCCTGTACAATATTGAGCTCAAACTAGTTTCAATCTGAGAAACTACAGCTCTATACATTGGTGTTGTCTGACGCACTCTCTGTGTAGACCTCTCTTACATAGAATACACGCGGTTCGACTGCGACGTCTTATACCTCCACGGGCACGGTTTGAGCAAACGCAACAGTCTTTTTCTTTCCGCCGCGGGAGGATATCGACACGGTTTCTTTGTCTTGGCCTCTCGATATTGCGCTGAACTCCAGCCAGATCTTCAATCACGTGTTGAATGAACTTAAGACGTGGCACTACTCGATCAGAAGTGTTGTTTTTGCACAGTAGGTACGCATTCATCATGATGCGATGAAATAGATGCAATACCACTTTTTTCCACACTTTTTTGTTTCGCCAAAGTCCGCTATATGCGCTCATAACAGCGTCGGAAGAATCGACGGCTCCCATGTACCTGTTATACTGGTCGACTATTCTCGGGCGTCCGTTGTGGAGGTCCTGCGCCGGGAGGAATGTGCTCAACATACGCACTGGTTTCTTATCCACTGCGTCTTTATACGCTACACATAAAGTCTCTCTCTGTCGCATATAAATGGCAGTTCCAGCGAGGGGATCTGCTTTTTGAATCGTGCGTGGCATTGGTCGGTTTTTGCGCAGTGTTCCTGTAACATAAGTATTGTGTGCGAGGAGATTTGATGCGAGATTGATGGAGGTAAAAAAACTGTCACAAAACACGTGGTATCCCTTGTTAAAAAGCGAGGAATCTCTTAAAAGGCTAAGCACTACATTTGTTCCCTGTAATTCTCCTCTTGGAGTTGGATCAAAGTGTCGACCTCTATATACATTCATTTGTAGAACATAACCAGTGGCCGCCTCACAAAGCATCCAAAATTTTATGCCAAATTTTGCGGCTTTAGAAGGAATGTACTGTCGCATTATACTATGCCCTCTTGCTGAGACTAAGGTTTCGTCAATGCATAACTCCTGGTTTGGAATCACTAATCTTGTGAAGGTTCTGTTTATGAAGGTTAACAGCGGTTTGAATCGAGACGCCGGATCATATGCTGGATGCTGTAAAATTAATCAAATATCCGGAATTAGGTCATAATGAAGAAAATGGTACATCTCTAAATTGGGTTTATGTCCAAACCAAACCGCGTGAAATGGTATGTACGATAGATTTATCTTACATGGACTTTTTTCATAGGTAAAGTATTGGCTCCCCTAAGTTAACTTCATTGTGTTGTAATATTCATTAACGAAACAAACCTCCTTATTCATAGAAATTAGCGGAGATGACGAATTATAAGTTTCGATTTCTGTACAATCTGGACCTGAAGATATACATTGCGAAGTACTTCCGATAGTAGAATAATTCAAGTTCATCAATATACATTTGTCAATCGTATAATGTTCACGTAACGATCACAAAGTCCGTACCTGTCTGTCTACCATTCTTTCATGATCAGCTACGTGCAGGAACTTCAAGATGTTTTGAAAAGTATTCCTAGATGATACTGTTTTAAACCACGATGAAACCTGACTTGGCATCATAGAGTTCCAATACTCTTCAATCGAAGCCTTCTTCAAGATGCCCATGTTGAAAAATATGGCCAAAAAGGACTTGAATGACTTCACGGTTAATGACTTCCATCGGTTGGCTCTAGCGAACCTGCCAAGGTTCTGTGTCCTCAAATAATTCCTTGCATATCTGTGGGAAGTGATATTGGAAATCCATAGTCATATATATATATATAACGATTAAAAACAAAGTATAGAATATCGGGGTTATAAAAGTATCTATGCGTGTAGTTTTCTGTTATGTATATATGGTATACTGGGATTATAAACGTCCGTGTATATATGGTATACTGGGATTATAAACGTCCGTGTATATAGGGTATATTGGGGTTACAAACGTACATGTATATAGGTAGGGTATATTGGGGTTATAAACGTCCGTGTATATAGGGTATATTGGGATTATAAACGTACATGTATATAGGGTATATTGGGGTTATAAACGTACATGTATATAGGTAGGGTATATTGGGGTTATAAACGTCCGTGTATATAGGGTATATTGGGGTTATAAACGTACATGTATATAGGGTATATTGGGGTTATAAACGTACATGTATATAGGGTATATTGGGGTTACAAACGTACATGTATATAGGTAGGGTATATTGGGGTTATAAACGTCCGTGTATATAGGGTATATTGGGGTTATAAACGTCCGTGTATATAGGGTATATTGGGATTATAAACGTACATGTATATAGGGTATATTGGGGTTATAAACGTACATGTATATAGGGTATATTGGGGTTATAAACGTACATGTATATAGGGTATATTGGGGTTATAAACGTCCGTGTATATAGGGTATATTGGGGTTATAAACGTCCGTGTATATAGGGTAGGTTGGGGTTATAAACGTACATGTTTATAGGGTATATTGGGGTTATAAACGTACATGTTTATAGGGTATATTGGGTTATAAACGTACATGTATATGGGGGAGATTGGGGTTATAAACGTACATGTAATATAAGGTATGAAGGTAATTAGATACACCCATTTAAGTGAAAACAGGATAATTGATTGAAACACGTTTTTAATGTATAGTAAAAAGAATTTCGCGAACTCATATTAAATTCTATTACTGCACCCTTATCATTTTGCTTATTTACCTGTTCGTCTGGCGAACGATTTCCTTCATTAGACATTCTGGAAAAGCAGTAAAAAGTATACAATCGGTCCGGTATCCCTTGGTGGCATGTTCAGAAACCGTGGGATCTCGGTGAATCGTCTATTTCTTCGTATTTCCGGAGGAAAAGCACGCAACCACATAATGACGCCGTCAATATCCGACGTCAAGAGATTGATATGAAGTCATATTACGTCAATAGTTTTGTCACATCAATGACGTCATAACGCCGTGTATTTATGAAAATGCGTGTGTAATCAACGCAATTCTTATTTATGTTCTCTTTATTGCGATATTTCTCGATTGTCAACGATTTTTATTCACATCGGCCCAATTCGGCCTTTGGCAGTCAGGGTACATGTATAATCGGCCCAAATCGGCCTTTGGCAGTCAGGGCATGCTGAGATCGGCCCAAATCGGCCTTTGGCAGTCAGGGCATGCTGAGATCGGCCCAATTCGGCCCGTTGGCAGTGAAATGGTTAACGAGTTATGTGCCAAGGGGCCGATTTTTGGCCATTATTATAGTAGGCCTACTACGTTGAGTGCCAGCGGGCCGATTTTAGGCCGATGCAGGACAGTAAAAAATGAACATATAGAGGATATCTAACTGTGTCTTCAGTAATACCAAATATATTTCACGAGTGGGGCTAATATTTTGATATTTTTCACGAGTGCGTGAAAAATATCACTTTTATAGAATGAATAATTTTTGATATTTCACTGGTAAAAATGTAATACATAGAGGATATCTAACAGTGTCTTCAGTAATACCAAATATATTTCACGAGTGGGGCTAATATTTTGATATTTTTCACGAGTGCACAGCATACTGAGATCGGCCCAAATCGGCCCGTTGGCAGTGAAATGGTTAACGAGTTATGTGCCAAGGGGCCGATTTTTGGCCAATATTATAGTAGGCCTACTACGTTGAGTGCCAGCGGGCCGATTTTAGGCCGATGCAGAACAGTAAAAAATGAACATATAGAGGATATCTAACTGTGTCTTCAGTAATACCAAATATATTTCACGAGTGGGGCTAATATTTTGATATTTTTCACGAGTGCGCAGTACGAGTGAAAAATATCAAAATATTAGCCACACGAGTGAAATATATTTGGTATTACTGAAGACACTGTTAGATATTCTGTTTATTACATTTTTTATCAACGAAAACCCTACCCCGTATGCTAACTAGGCCTACAGCGAAAGTTTGCATACAAAAAAAAAAGTAGTTCCCCCTGTCCAGGTGCTGACATATATGTCTGGCTTTCTGATTGGTCAATTATTGTGGTATTTTCTAATCATTAATTTGATTGGTCAAATCAGCAAAAAGTGATATTTTTCACTGGGGGGGGGGGGGGGGGGGGGGGTTGATAGATATTAAAACTGGGTAAAAATGACACCCCATTATAAGGTAAGGAACTCCATATTATATACATCACCTACAACTTGCAAGAGAGTCTCAACGACAGCATTGCAAGTCTGAAATTCTATTCGAGTCTGTTTGCATATACAAAATTTTGAACTATCTGAAAGTCATTGGTCTGCATCACAAGATTTGAGTAACCATAGCCACTTTTTGATTTTAAACTGATCGTGAGTGTACTTTGGTTTGGTTTGGTTTATTTTGTTTAACGTCCTATTAACAGCTAAGGTCATTTAAGGACGGCCTCCCGTGCGTGCGACATGCATGCGTGTGGTGAGTGCGTATGTGTGTTTTGGGAAGCTGCGGTATGTTTGTGTTAAGTCTCCTTGTGATAGGCCGGATCTTTTGCCGATTTAGAGTGCTACCTCACTGAAGCATACTGCCGAAGACACCCAGCAGCACACCCCACCCGGTCACATTATACTGACAACGGGCGAACCAGTCGTGAGTGTACCAATATATATCTAAATTTTTACACGTTTCATTTTTTATGTCATATTGTCTCTTGCCGATTTTGCTCGTATTTTTAATCATTTTTGGCCCTTATGACCTTTACAGTGTTGGTGGGCCGTTAAGCACTTTAACTAACTAACTAGGGAATGTCCCATTTCTAGAAGACTGTAACAAATTCGCAGGTCCCTGTCTGTGGTTCAAATACGATCATAAATATTTCAAGTACTCACACTTCGGACGTGAAAACATATGGGGGTAACAGTTGATAGATAATCAGGCCGGAGCCCAATGTTTGAACCATTTAAGGATTTCGTTTTTCGGGAAATACCCGGCGTTTTACTGTTACAGTTGCCGTATACATGACAAACTACCGTTTTTTGTCACCCACAACGCAACTTCGCAAGCCAAAGGTGTCATATTGAACACCCTTGGAAACTCGTCTCCCAAGCTTTATATCAGTTTTTTAAATATTGACCGAGAAATTTTACCGGGCGAAAACTTTGTCATCTTGGACATAAAAGGACCAGGATCAGGTTTTTGTAAAAAAAACAACAATGTATGTTTCTAGATAATGGATAACTATACAATGTATACATACTCATCCATTATACGGGTTGTTGCCTCAATGCTGTGCAGTAATAGGTGTCTTTACTTGAATGATATAGTACTCAGTTCTGTAGAACATTTCTTTGTGTAAGATAACTAGGCTTTTGGATTGTCTACTATCTGATACCAGATAGTTTATGTGCGAAAACCTGTTAGCTTAATCTCTGCATGAAACCATGGTATTGCTGGTTTAGGGTCACACAGGAAAACAATAAAAGTAATTAGATAAAGGGCAGCAGAGGTCTGGGAATGGAGCCCTATCTCCAGAGCTATTACTTAGTAATGAGATCTGCCCATTTACCAAGTGTAAATCTGTTTTGGGTATTAAGTGTACCTTGTGTAAATATGGTAAATATCAGAAAACTTCTGATAATTTAAATCAAATTTGGAGAGAGTCTATATGTTTCTAATACATTAGTCATATACATATTATGTAGTGATAATGTGCAAGTGGAAAGCATGTCACATTGATACTATTTATGACCAATTCGAACTGTGACCTTTGGTGACTTATATATCACTCTTCACATTGCTCTATGTTGTGACTTGTACAAATGAAAAGTAGGAATGATGATAGGACAACATCAATTGACATCTAGGATGATAATTGCATGACGATAGCAAATATTGCAAAATTAGGTCACTGTGACTTACTTTTTCAATAATTATATTAGGGCAACAGAAATGGACATCTAGGATGAGAAATTCATGCCGATAGCAAATATTGCAAAATTAAGTCACTGTGACCTACTTTTTCAGAAATTATGTTAGGGCAATAGAAATGGACATCTAGGATGAGAAAGGCATGCCGATAGCAAATATTGCAAAATTAGGTCACTGTGACCTACTTTTTCAGAAATTATGTTAGGGCAATAGAAATGGACATCTAGGATGAGAAAGGCATGCCGATAGCAAAAATTTTAAAATTAGGTCACTGTGACCTACTTTTTCAATAATTATGTTAGGGCAACAGAAATGGACCTCTAGGATGAGAAAGGCATGTCGATAATAAATATTGCAAAATTAGGTCGCGGTGACCTACTTTTTCAGTAATTATGTTAGGGCAATCGAAATTGACATCTAGGAGGAGAAAGGCATGCCGATAGCAAAACATTTTAAAATTAGGTCACTGTGACCTACTTTTTCAATAATTATGTTAGGGCAACAGAAATGGACATCTAGGATGAGAAAGGCATGTCGATAACAAATATTGCAAAATTAGGTCACTGTAACTTACCTACTTTTTATGGAGGCGTTTACGCCTGCCATATTACAATCACCTACGAGTTGTGACGTCACAATCTCTCACTTTGGTTTTCGTTATATTTCCTTTCACAGTTCATTTTGTAGTTTCTTTCGGTTCATATATGATGTTGTTGAACTATATATGCATTTATGAAAACTATCAAGACTACAAATACAGTGCTATTACATGAAAAAAGGTATATTCAGTATAAATTTCGCTTCGGCGAAAGTACGGAATTTGAGACCTCTGGTGGTAATTTCTGTAACTAGGGGTAATGATTCGCTTAGTTCCAAGTATGAGGCACGTCATTGTAGTCCGTCATTCAAAGTAGATGATGTGCACAGAAATGTATTAACTATGCACATAATGTTGTGAACATTTCAGGAACTATTTTGAATAAACAATAAGAATAATATCTTGTAAATATCTACACCTGCATCGATTTTTGCAAATCTATATTGAAAATACTGTTTGAAGGGAGATAACTGCGATATTCTGACGTTACCTTACAGGGGACACTAGTTTAACTACTAGAAATAAAGATGGGATGACAACCAAGCGCAACCAAATTCTCGATTTTCATAATCTTCTCCGGGGTTTTTTCCTTTGTTTACAACTTGGTAGTTTTTCATGAGATTTAGTCCGATATTCAGCGATCACATACTGTGGACCGAAATGTTATCCACTCCAAACCTACATTTATCGACTATAGTTGCCTGAGTTCTATGTAGTGAGCGAGCACGCGGTCAAAATGGCACCTGTTGGATACGGGCTTCACACGAAGCATCAAAGTGTGATGTCTGTCACTAGAAATTAATATCTATCAACATGAATTAAAGGCAAGTTACTTACAAAGTGTAAATATGTTTGTTGACCCACTGAAATAAGTGTTTGTTTATTTAGGACGAAACTGTTTACGATATGTTATTAAAGCCTCGCCAGACCACAACATTCTACTGCGATAACTGATCGAAGTTCATGTGTTTCAAATCCATGAATCAGTACGTGATGTCGTGATGGAATTCGACCGTTTAGTTTTTAAAACTTAGAAAACTGGCACATATGTCGTGGTGGTAATTTTGTACTGTCCCTTCCCCGACAGAGACAATATATAGAATCTAGATTTTTGTGATAAGGTTTACTGCAGTAGCCATCTATAGCTTCATACAAAATGATAATTGAACAAACTTGTCTTATTTATATATTCAGCTATTCAACCTGTTCAAATGTTTTCATGTAATATGCACAAAGCTGTGAAATATTTGTATTACATATGCTATTTAAACAATACAAAGTAATTGTAGATTAACAAAATGTATACAAATTGCTTTTACCCTATTAATGCAACTTTTTGTTGTTAGGTCATCTGACCCGAATGGTCAGGATGACCTATAGTCATCATGCTTCGTCCGTCGTCGTGCGACGTGCGCTGTCCACCGTGCGCCGTGCGTAAACTTTTCACATTTCAATCTTCTTCTCAAGTTCCACCAGTGGGATTAAGCTGAAATTTGCCTGAAATGATCCTGAGATGGTCCTGACCAAGTGTTGTTATTTTTCAGGTCAGTCTGAAATCCAAGATGGCCGCCATAGCCGCCAATTTGAAAACACATTTTAAACTTCTTCTCAGGTTCCACCAGTGCTGTTGGTCTGAAATTTGCCAGAAATGATCCTGAGATGATCCCGACCAAGTGTTGTTATTTTTTGGGTCGGTCCGAAATCCAAGATGGCCGCCATAGCCGCCATCTTGAAAAACACATTTTAAACTTCTTCTCAAGTTCCACCAGTGCTGTTGGGCTGTAACTTGCCTGAAAGGATCCTGAGATGATCCCAACCAAGTGTTGTTATTTTTCGGGTCGGTCCGAAATCCAAGATGGCCGCCATCTTGAAAAACACATTTTAAACTTCTTCTCAAGTTCCACCAGTGCTATTGAGCTGAAACTTGCCTGAAATGATTGCGAATAAGTGTTGTTATTTTTCGGGTCGGTCCGAAATCCAAGATGGCCACTATAACCACCATCGTCAAAAACACATTTTAAACTTCTTCTCAAGTTCCACCAGTGCTGTTGGGCGGAAACTTGCCTGAAATGTTCCTGAGATGATCCCGACCAAGTGTTGTTATTTTTTAGATTGGTCTGAAATCCAAGATGGCCGCCAGAGCCGCCATCTTGAAAAACACATTTTAAACTTCTCAAATTCCACCAGTGTTGTTGGGCTGTAACTTGCCTGAAATGATCCTGAGATGATCCCGACCAAGTGTTGTTATTTTTCGGGTCGGTCTGAAATCCAAGATGGCCGCCATAGCCGCCATCTTGAAAAACACATTTTAAACTTCTTCTCAAGTTCCACTAGTGCTGTTGGGCTGAAACTTGCCTGAAATGTTCCTGAGATAATCCCGACCAAGTGTTGTTATTTTTTAGATTGGTCTGAAATCCAAGATGGCCGCCATAGCCGCCATCTTGAAAAACACATTTTAAACTTCTCAAGTTCCACCAGTGCTGTTGGGCTGTAACTTGGCTGAAATGATCCTGAGATGATCCCGACCAAGTGTTGTTATTTTTCGGGTCGGTCCGAAATCCAAGATGGCCGCCATAGCCGCCATCTTAAAAAAACACATTTTAAACTTCTTCTCAAGTTCCACCAGTGCTATTGAGCTGAAACTTGCCTGAAATGATCCTGAAATGATTGCGACCAAGTGTTGTTATTTTTCGGGTCGGTCCGAAATCCAAGATGGCCACCATAACCACCATCTTCAAAAACACACTTTAAATTTCTTCTTAAGTTCCACCAGTGCTGTTGGGCTGAAACTTGCCTGAAATGTTCCTGAGATGATTCCGACCAAATGTTGTTATTTTTTAGATTGGTCTGAAATCCAAGATGGCCGCCATATCCGCAATGTTAAAAAACACATTTTAAACTTCTTCTCCAGTTCCACTGGTGCCATTGAGCTGGAAATTGGTGAGGATGTTAAGGAAGGAGGGCCAACAAAGTGTTGTTGTTTTTTTCGGCCTCGTAAAAACTTTGACATGGCAGCAATGACGGCCATTTTGTAACATGATTGCGCAATCATGGTTTTCATGAACAACATCTACTTCAAACTTCTCAAATTCCACCAGTGGGATTCAGCTCTAACTTACCAGAAATTATCCTTAGATGGTCCAGACCAAGTGTTATTATTTATTGGGTCGGTCAGAAATCCAAGATGGCCACCATGGCCAACAGTGCCACTATATACTTGCTACTGAGAATGCATACTACAATAATATAAGGGTTTTAATTTAGATTCAGATGACCGTTAAGGCCCCTGGGCCTCTTGTTTTATACTGTTTTCATGTTAAAACAGATATTCAGATAACTATTCATGTCGCAAACATTATAAATCCCTTAAAATAATCACCAATCTCCTTATTGGTCTCCAGCAAGTATGGAAAAATGAAATTCTTTTTGCCAATAATTTCATTTGTTATGAATAAATGTGTAACCATTTGGGTATTTTCAAATATTGACCTTCAAATCTGTTAAACTATATATATACAAGCAACAATCTGCAGGATGTCAAATATGGAAGACCGTTTCAGGATAAATTACCAAAATTGCTTAAGTACTGTTTCTTATCACGGATCACATATAATAGGGTTTTTGACTATTATGTGTTATTGCTACTTAAGTGTGTGTTTTTTTCGGCTTAAGTGACAATGTATTTCTTTGCACTTTATTATGTGCAACAGACATCGCGAGAGGTTAATTCACATACATATATAATACTTGTATTATTGACTCCTACAAAAAGAAGCTAAGCGAGCGGTTGACCGACGAGAGGCATCCTATCAAATCTCATATTAACTATTCAGATTGCTCATATCATATTTCATTGTTCCGGCCTGGTGATGAAAAAAAAATCATTGCGGTTTGTATGAACATTGTGTTTCATTGTCTGGGAGATATCAACTGATATTAACAATGTCAGCGGCGCCTAGACTGAAAAGATATAGCATTGTTAACAATTGACAAATATATTTTAGTCAGCTCTAGAAAAACATCTGCATTTATGAAAATGTCAAACTTCTAATATTATAGATATGAAACACATTATAATACAGTATGTACAGAATTTACAATCCTTTAACATTCAGCTCATAATATACACCATCATAATAATAGTTTGATCTGTCTTCGTGCGTCGGTCTTCTTCTCAAGACCCAGATATAGCAGAATGGGGTACAAAAGGTTCTTAAGCTGTTTTATCAAAATGTGTCACATTCCCCCTCGGAAGGGGATAAATTTCACTACTGTAAGGAAACTCGTCCCACATATTTTAGCACAATTTGTTTCATTTTCATTAGAAATTGGTTAGCATGTGGTCAGGGCTAAATTTTCTCAATGACATATCAGAGAATGTCGAGGTCAACAACTTGTTATGGGGTCGAAAGAAGGTCAAAAATAAAAATATCAAATTGAGCATTTTTTTTCATTTCATATGAAAGAACATACCAAGTTCACTGAAACAGAATGTGCATATTTTATTGTCATCAGATGAAAAATGACAGAGATATGACACTTGGAGAAAAAAAATAATTAGCTATTTTTTCCAGCCAAAATTAAAAAATAATCCTAAATTGCAGATAAAAGATTTATGCTCTTTTATCTATATACACATGAAGGCTTGATGTTTGCCACATCGTAACATGTATAGCTGGCTACAAATGTTGTGCTTATCTTTGACCTTGACCTTCATTCAAGGTCACAAGGGTCAAATGATGGGGGGGGGGGGGGGGGGGGAATCAAAGTTCTTTTAAAATTATTGATTTGGGTCACATTTTAAAGAATCTGCTTTTTTTAAAGGTGTGTGCAACGTATCGAGGTCAAATAATCAAAATGATGCAGATATGATGGCACTTTGAAAATGAAATTCCTGCCAAAATTCAAAAATCACCCAAAACTGCACATACACATGAAGGCTGGATTTTTGGCATACAGATACATGTAGCATTGATATTTATCTTTAACCTTGACCTTCATTCACATTTTAAAGAACCTGCTCTTATGAAGGTGTGTGCTTAGTTTCAAGGGCAAATTATCAAAAATGATGCAGATATAGCCCCTTGAAGAATGTTTTCCTGCCAAAATTCAAAATTATCCATAAATTGCACAATTGTTAGCTCACCTGGTCCAAAGGAACTGCTGATGGGAATTGAACAAAATTTGACTGGTAGGATCATTATGGGATGGCATAGGTGTCAACCATCCCGGATTACGCGGGAAGTGCCCGGAAAATCATTAAAATTTCCCCTAAATCCCGATTTGGTACATTTCCCGAATCGGGGTTAACTTTCTCCCGGATTTGAGCAGTCTTCCCTCATAAAACCCCGGAAATATCAGACACTTAGACCGCTCACCGCTCACCGTGCTTGCTAGAACGAATATTCATACCCTGCCTACACTGCTCTCCGGCAGGGTATGCAGTCCCTCCCATTGCCGATAGTGTAGCAAGCCCCGATGTGATTCACATCGGGCAGTATTAGCGGTGGTAAAAATTTTCTCGGATAAAAAAACACATGTAAATTGATGATTCTGGTATCTATTATTAATATTCAAGCCACAAACCTGCACATTACGTCAATTGTTTGAAAATAAATAGTAAAATCCAAAACGAGCAAGACACACGGATATATCAGTTCAAACATACCGCCATCTTTGTGTAAAGGTCAATTTCCTTATAAGGAAATCAAAATAAATTTATACTAATGAGGTTTCCCGCGAGATTTCAACAGAAAAACATATTCGGAGTAATATATCTCAGTAAGGAAGGTCAATTCATTCTGAAATTATTTAATTACGCAAAGTAAGATTCGCTTTCTTCACAAGAGTTACAAAACAGAGGTTAAATATCTCTGATAATGTATTTATTTATCGTAGTAGCTTCATCCATATATGGTCACGGGTTCCATATTTGGGTCAGCATCCTCGCGAGAGTTCTTCGAGAAGTAACATGGCGGATCACGGAGACAACTCCAAGCAGTATGATATCAGAATATGCGAAATAAAGATTTCCAGATTAGACGGTAGGCTAATACATTGCAAAATTGTGTTAGAAATGTTTAATTATACCAACTATTACTCCAAAGTTAAACGATATCCCCTATTTGTAGCATTTTCGAGGTTCACTGTTTTGCTACATTACGAGCAATGGGAGGGAATCGTAGCTCTGACGACGACCATCTGTCAGAAATTGTCCGTCCGTCGTCCAGAGCTACGTTATCGCAGCTACGTGCATGCCTGCCGACCGATGTATACATTACAACTGTGCCTATGTGGCTTTATTTGACATGGTCAGTTGATTTTGTGATTACAGCTAGGATACATCACTTCAAGAACAAACACTGATAATATCTGTCAACAAGATTTACTCACATGAAAGCCAATAATGCCTTTCTTAATCGAAGCTGTCAGTACCAGCGTTTGTACTGCCGCCATCTTTAATTGGTCAATACTAATATAAAGTCGTAAACTGCCACAAAAATCCGGATTTCAATTTCGGTCAGAAAAAATAAAAACACTTTTTAAGAAGTTTGTTTTATGTCATAATAGAACTACTAGTAAAACAAAAATTAATAAATTACTGTGTAATTATTATTTGAGAAAGGAAGGGAGATAATTTGATAAATACATTTAGAAATATTTCAGAACAAAATAAAAAAAAAAAATCCGGAGATAAGTAGTTGCTTTTGTATACTGGTTGCAAATTTCAAGTGACTATACATCATTAATAATATAATTCACTAAATACATTTCCTCTCTATTAAATTTCTGAAAACATTTTTTAAAAGAATTAATCATTTTTTTCTATTTTTTTTTTATTATTATTATTCTTTAAAATTAACCATTGTTGTCAAATTTAAATATCAAAATGTAGCCCGAGGTAATTTACTTTGATTGGGCTGATCTCCCGGGGCCCAGATAATGAGGCCAAAACGGGTCAATTTGGCTTAATTAAATAAAACGACTCCTTCTCTGAAACTAAGCAATGTATATCACTCATATTTGACTGGTAGCAGCCTTATGGGGTATGCATATAAAATTGTACAAATGGTGGGGCTTACCACCTAGGGGCCTGAGGGGCGTGGCCAAAAGAGGTCAGTTTTGCTAAATTGATGTAAACAACTTCTTCTCTGGAACTAAGCAAGGGATATCTCTCATAGTTTTCTGGTAACATTGTTATGGGGTAGGGAATCAAAATTGTACAAATGGTGGGGCTGACACCAGGGGCTGAGGGGCGGGGCCAAAAGGGGTCAATTTGGCTAAATTGATACAAACAATGAATTGTCTGGAAGAAGGCGGCGGATTTCTATCATATTTGATTATTATCATCCTAGCTAGGGATTCAAAATTGGTAAAGCTTTTCCCACCATTGAAAACTGATTACTTTTGTTTTATCTGTGAAATCATTCAGATCCCCACCCGATAATCATACATAGCCTTGCTTGGCATCAAGAGATGAACACAATCCTGATGTAAAATAGGCCCTGTGTTCTTTCCCCACCCCAAGGGACTTATAGTTTCTTTAAACACAATCATATTGAATTGGTTTCAAATATGAAAGTTTTCTTCAATATTTTGCATGTAAAACACTGTATATTTATATACAGTACCTAATCGGCTAGTGTCTACATCTTGGTGGTAAATTGAAAAACAACAATTTACAAATCACAGTTTATTGTTAATATTAATATTGGATCTATTAAAATAGATGGAATTGATACCTAATTTTGAAATAATTGTCCTTAAAAAAATGATGTCTTTGTTGAATAAAAGAGTAATAATTTTTAAAAGTCGTCAATCTAAATTTTGATATTATTCTAAGATCAAAATAGAAAGGAATAAGCATTTTTTTTACAAGATATTGAAAGACATTGCACACTTTCAACAAAAAAGTAGCAGACACTCAATACATATCGTGTATTGTTATAGCGTATCGAAATGTGTATCATATCGTTTCGACCTTTCTAATACCTAGGCCTATTAGGTATAAGTTGGTTTTAAACACATAAATGCAAGTTTTGAACTACTTAAGTATGAAAGTTGGTTTAGAGTATGAATGTTAACGACATGTACCTAAGTAGAAGCTGGTTTGAAAAAAAAATAAAATGTTTAACTTCTTAAGTAAAGGTTTGTTTGAAATTAGAAATGTTTAACTACTTAAGTAGAAGTTGGTTTGAAACTTGAAGATGGTTCAAACCATTATGTACATTGGAACAGTCTAAACCATTACATTCATCAGGACTGTGAAAACCATTTTGTCCAGTTGGTTTGACACACTTAAGTAGAAATGTTTCATCATGTAGATATCAGTCTAATTTCTATTCTTGCTTTATTTCAAATACATGTATCGCCTTTTATATCTGATTAACGCCTCCTGCAGTACTTTCAGTACTTTGATTCAGTAATTATGTTAGGGCATCAGAAAGAGACATCTAGGATGAGAAAGGCATACCGATAACAAATATTGCAAAATTAGGTCACTGTTACCTACTTTTTCAGTAATTATGTTAGGGCAATAGAAATGAACATCTAGGGTGAGAAAGGCATGCCGATAGCAAATATTGTAAAAGTAGGTCACTGTGACCTACTTTTTCTATAATTATATTAGGGCAACATAAATGGACATCTAAGATGATCAAGGCATGTCAATATGCCATATTGCAAAAATTCTGTTACATGATCAGGTGAGCGTTTAGGCCTATAGGCCACTTGTTATCATTACTTCCTGTGTTCCCAGGAACAGCTGAGAAACCCCCCAATAGGTTTACATCAATGCAGTACTAGTGGCCCCATATTTTAGGAATTGGTCTAAAACAAAATTAGGCAAATGGGGAATAAAATCTTGTGACTATATCGGATTTAACTCCAAATTAAAAATTTAGTTGGAACGATCGGAGATACGTACAGTGGAACCTCTATAAACCGAACATGCATGGGACATGGATATTTGTTCGGTTTACAGAGGGTTCGGTTTGGAGAAGTTGATCGAAATGACCGGTCGAATTCCGGATATAATTGGTCGGACGATGTTTTGTCAGAGTGTACCCGATTACAAACCGGCACGTACTTACGTAGAAAATTTGGTTTGTCTAAATACTATTAATATTATGAAAGTTAATCAATGTACATAACCAATGGCTAACGAATCGAAGATGGCACAAAAAAAAAATTAATGGTGCGTCCACAGGTCGCTAGATAGGATTCAAGATGCCTATGGAGACAAGAATATGTACCATTTATGCTCCCTTGACGTTCTGTCAATACGATATGTAATATCAAAATAGCTATATGTAATATGAAAATATATACTAAAGTACACGGGTCATTTTATGTCATATATTCTCATTGACACAACGTCAAAGTCCCGTGCCCGTGGTCTCTGATGAAAACCATCGGCATTGTTATTGCCACCCCGTTTGGTGTGATCAAAGACTGAAATATCTAATATACAAATCCTTAGTGTGGTCAGTATAATCCGACTAGAACATATTTTGGCATAACGCATGTCCAAGATAAAAGAAACATCAGAACATTACCACTGTCGTCGGCAATATCCAAAACCATTTTCACGATCAACATCACTATTCCCTGTCCGATATGACGTCATGGATCTTCTGGGTCGAGAACGATAACTCGTGTACGATTTTTTTCAGTGCCGTTTTCAGTAGTAGGTTTTGATTTTGGCATTCTTTGCCAGTTTTCCTTATTTGAAACTTGAACCATTCTACATTGATTTTTGAAAAATCGTGATAATGAAATAGGGTTTTTATCACCTTTAAGTGACTATTCTCTTATGATACAATACATATTCTATCTTTAAAACTTACAAACTGCATCAAAACAACATAATATATCCATTAACGTAACTTTTGGTTTGAAAGTAACATCAGGACAGACTTACTTCACTTCCATGCAGCCATCACACATCTCCGCTAACCTGTATTCCTTTGACTGAGTAATGGATTATCACCTGGTTCAATCGTACTGACCGGGCGCCGGTGCTTACACCTGGGCGTCGATGAATTTTTCACCCGGGCAACGATGATTTCTATAGAAAATAAATGCTGAAGACGGGATCGGAAGAACGGTTGAGATACATGTATTTTTTTCTCTCTCCTTTTTTTATGTTATAATGCTGTCCTTCAAGGAAAATAACCCGACCACGGAACAATATGATAAATTGGCTGTAACTTGCAAGGATAACGGACAAGAAAAACACTTTTCATTTTTTTGCTTGACCAAATTATGCCCCAATCCACGAATTATGCAACATATGCAGCAAAATCCGCGATCGAAATTACTGTAATTCTCCCAGTTTATCGGAATTATATATTTTGACATTATCAAGTCTTATTGGATTGATTGGTAATACTTAAATGGGAAAATTATACATTTCCGTATTTTACACCTGTGGCAACGAAGACGCTCTGGAACTTTACACCCGGGCGCCGCAATTTGCTGACGCGGTAGTGATGTAAAAATTACCAGAGTTGGCCTCTTGATGATTTTTGTTGATATTTTGCATTTATGCTGCCCGATCAATACGTTACAGTTTATTCACGAAGGACTAGTACCATAACCCGGACATCCCTGCCGGTAGGGCGTAAAAATGAACCTGTCACACTTTGGCCTTTAGTTGAGCGTTCTGTTCCCTGGCCCTCGGCCTCCCAACATACAAGCATTCACATCACGAACGCAATTCAGACACAGAGGAGGCCGTCGTTAAATAACCTTAGCTGTTGATAGGACGTTAAACACATTTTAAGCTGCTGACAGTTGGCTGTTTAGGATCAAAGTGGTCGCCCACTGTCGATCTTCGCTAGCCGAGGCTTCTGATTACGTAACGTAAACAGAAACCTCGGCTAGCGAAGAGGCCAACTGTCATGCCACGAGTAATATCATATACGAGAGCGCACCTCCAGCTCGTGCGAGGAGAGAACTCCAACCAGGAGAAACTATAGTTCACCCGATTTTCACTACACTCTTTCTCGTTTTACGAAGCCTCCCTCCTGGATTGGTGGACTTCTGGGGCAGGATATATCCGGAAGCATCTTGGTGTTCACGGATCCGGTACTCTGCCTGCTCTGGATATTGGGGTCGATGGATCTCTTGGAGGAGGCGAATGGGACCATTACGCTAACTAATCCGTATCTATTGAACCCATGAGCGAGCATGCTAATTACTACCTCTATCCATGCTTCCAATGGGATTTCACCTAATCGCGTGTATATAAGCGGGCTGAAGTTAGCAGCGGATTCGTTATTCGTTATTGGGGATTCGAATAACGAATCCGCTGCCAGCAGCGGATTGGTGATTCGAATAACGAATCCGCTGCCAGCAGCGGATTGGGGATTCAGTTTTTTATGTTTAAATGATGTTTCTTTTTATTGACGTTTTGACGATTGGATTCAAATAACAAATCCGGTTCAGCCGTGGATTAGAGATTCAGTTACATATAAGTATTTTTCTTATTATATGTGATTGGGGATATCGAATAACGAACCCGCTGCCAGCAGCGGATTGGGGATTCAGTTTTTTATGTTTAAATGATGTTTCTTTTTATTGACGTTTTGACGATTGGATTGAAATAACAAATCCGTTTCAGCCGTGGATTAGAGATTCAGTTACATATAAGTATTTTTCTTATTATATGTGATTGGGGATATCGAATAACGAACCCGCTGCCAGCAGCGGATTGGGGATTCGAATAACGAATCCGCTGCCAGCAGCAGATTGGGGATTCAGGTTTTTTTTATGTTTAAATGATCTTTCTTTAAGTTGACATTTTAATGTTTGGATTTAAATAACGAATCCGCTGCAACAGTGGATTGGGGATTCAGTTACATATAAGTATTTATAACGATTATGATCCGTGACTGATGTACTGGCGTCTTGTTTGTCAAAACTGTAGGCCTATATATGTCTCGTCGGACAGCGTGACCGACAGCGCGACCGCAGTTTTATATCGGAGGTAAACTATTTGCATTTTCGATGATACTAGGGGTCAATAGATGTTTGCTAGGCCTTATTAACATCTTTTAGTATAAATAAAAAGACTTGGGCTGTGTACATCTTGGATTTTATATATGGTAGTACATGTAACTGTTGATAGACCGATTTGTCTTTCAGTTGATTTTTTTATAAAGTTTACAAGCAGCTTTACTGATTCAGAAGTATATCAATAATTTTCCACAAGCATTAAAGAAATAGGGAAAGAACTATACGCAGCTATTAGAAAGTTGTCAGCAGATAAATTTATATTATACATGTTTTCTTGAATATATATAGAATAGGAATAACCAGATTAAGACATTTCATCTTATAAAAATGTATCTGTTTGACTATAGAATCCAATTTTAAATTTATTATTATATGACCTGTTTATTGACCTCAGACCCTGACGTTTCTCAGGGCCTTTGGCCCTTTGATTGTTAAAGTAATGACATTTTTGCGTTATCGTGGTTTTCCTGAACAACGCCTATTTTAAACTTTTTCTTGTGTTTTGCCCGTGGGATGCAGCTCTACCTTTTCTGATCCTGAGATGATCCTGATCAAGTGTTATTTTTCATGTTGCTCAGTAATCCAAGATGGTGCCATGGTCAACATACAGTATTGCTCAATCCTAAAGGCTGTCTACCACTATACCACTATACTGCTTTATATAAGCCATAGTACTAGGGTTTGTTAAAGTCAGATGACCGTTAAGGCCCATGGCCCTAGGGCTATAGACTCTGATTGGTCTTGGCAGGGGATAGATCACAACTCACAACTCACCCTCCTCACAGGAGCAAGCACGTGCACCTAACTTAAGGCCGAAATTGAGGCAGTGATTTAATGTGGCGGTTGCTGGTGTCCTTGAATGGCATTCCATAGCTTCCTCCTCTGTTCATGCAATATGAAGGCTAATGCGTGGTGTTGATCCATAAATGGTTGTATGTAAAGGGTAAAAGCCTCAAACTGTATGTTATGTAAAATATGTGACAATCTGAAGAGCAAAACTTTCCAATATTTAACATAATATGCAGTTTTAGGCTTATATTTTACTTAAAACATCACCCTCTTTGTTTTAATATTGGACAGTTTTCGTAACTTGTGAGCATGTGCAATTGACCACGACAGTGGTATCCGATTGCATACTTTGTATGTTTTGTACCAGTGCATGCATTAGAGGTGTCTGAAATAATGTGATTTACTTATTGAAGAAAATGATGTAGTATATTATATTATTGATATAAGTCTATCTCTGGGTCATATCTGCGAGGGAATAAAATGGTGTTAAAATCTTTGAACGACTTTTTCTCAGCATTTAATAAGCCCAGGGTCATGAACCAGTAACGTGTTCGGATAAAGAGCTATGAAGTATCTTTAAATGAATGAATGACCTTGACCCATTTTCCATGTTTCAGGGATAAAATGTGTTAAAATCTTTAAATGACATCTTAATAACAAAGAGGTCCAGGGCCATATGATACTGAGCAACAAGCATGCTTGGATGAAGGGTTACGAAGTTTGTTCAAATGAGTAAATCTGACTTAGTTTCAAGGTCACAGGGGTCAAATTTATCGAAATCTTAAAATAACTTCCTCTCATTAACCAAGAGGCAGTTTCATTATGATATTATGACAGTGGCTTGCTTTTATAACAGACTGAAAACTTTGTTCAGTATAATGATCTTGACCTACATTCACCAGGTACTCTGGTCGAATGTGTTAAATTCTTAATTCAAAAACACAAACATCAACAATTAGTATGTATTTCAGAACTCAGGTGACCGTTAACGCCAATGGTCCATGTGTCTCTTATCTCTCTAAATCTTTCAGATGAAGGCAGTTTCACAAGTCAAAAGAATTTCAGCAAAGGCATGTATATATAATATACTATATTTTATGTTGTTGTTTTTTTTCAAACTAAATTTCTCAATTTGTTTTATATTATAGTTTCTACCACAATGGGCGGGTGTTATTCAACTTCCAAGGCATGAAAATCATTACAACTGTTGAATAACATTCAGTTTATACCATACATGGAATAAACTCTAAATGTGTTTTGATTGGTTGACACGGTGACCTTTGACCGGTACTTTTTTTAATCACGTGGTTCAATGCAATTTGATTGGCTAACACTTGAAGGCCGCTTCACGATGTCCTGGAAATGATAACGTATAAGAAGTAGTTCGCAGTTGTTTAGTCATATTCTTGAAAATATATATAGATTTTTATCAATTTATTGCTTTGAAAGAATAAACCTACTTATTATTTTGTTATGATTTGTGACAAATTGTCATTTAGAAATTTTCATTCATTTTCGAATTTATCAGTTTTGCATATTAATTAAGGGCATTTCCAATTAGGTAATATCCTTACACCACACCTGAAATTGTGAAAAGAACACACGTTGACATAAAAAAAGTCACTTCATTCTCAAAATAGGTTTTCTATTGTGGTAGAAACAGTTCATACAAACTCGTTGATGTTTTATATGGTATTTCTTTCACTATCATTAGTTATTTTTCAGAAGTTACAAAAAACTTTTGAGAAATAACTTACTCGAGTGAAAGAAATACTATCAACAACAACTCGTTGTGTAACCTCTATCTAAATGATTACAAGAAGCCATCAATTCATTTTGTTTTTAGCTCACCTGCCCCGAAGGCCTTTTGAGCTTATGTCATGGTGCGGCGTCCGGAGTCCGTCTGTAAACGTGTTTTATAAATTTTTAATCGCTACTAGTCATGAACGACTTACCAAATTAGTCAGAATAATCCTTTGGTAAAGGGAAACTGATTTTGAATCGACGATATATGTGGCTCCTGAGGGGTCTGAGTGATGCGGCCCAATATGGGAAGTATAGCAAATTATTTGAAATCCTTATTCTGAAGGAATTTCGGTCAGGATCGATATTGGGAAAAGGAGATCTAATGTTGTATAGACAGAGATGTCACTCCCCTGTTGCCGGAGGGGCGGGAACCAATGTGAGAAATAGAAGTAAATTATTTAAATTGCTACTAGTCCTGAACGACCGAATGTATTTTGACGATATTTAGCCTGGGACATTATTTGGCAATGGAGATATGCTGCTTATAAACAAAACGTGTGGCACCTCTGGGACCAATGGGATGGGGCCCATTCGGGGAAAAGCAAGTAAAGCATTTAAATAGCGATTTGCGTCCAGTGTGGCTCCCCTGAGGCAAATGAGAGGGGGGTTCAATAGGGGAAGCATTGCATATGGGCATTTGGTTTGAACCATTATTCGGACAGGCAGCTAAAGTGACAGGACAAAATTTGTAATATAATTTATATGAGAGTATTTCGCCATGATTACTGAAAAATCCAGCGATGAGGGATGCAGGCCTTTGGGCCTCTTGCTTATATATACAATGCACACAGATAATTCAAGCAAATAGTATATAAGAGATATCACAAAAGGTAATATTACACTGTTTAAATTATGTAATAGTCAGAAGATCCCACCTGATTGCCTATATAATAGTAGCTCTCTAAAAACAAGGAGATTAAACAGAGCCCAATGAAAATTGTATGGTCTATAAAGCGGAGACATTATTCCTAATTGGCGTATACCTATAGGTGAAGGCTCGTGTAATATCGAATTATTGAACTCGTTTAATTAATTCTTTACTGCATAGCTACAAATGTATGATTCTGTTTGTCACAGTTTTCGTATTCAAGAGAGTATGAGTAAAAACCTAAAATGGGTTTATTACCTTTATAAGATCGACATTGGCAAATTTCTGCTGGAATAGGATGTTTGTGTTACGTCATAAAGTATAAACTGACATCATGATAGTAATATTACATATGTGTCTTACGATATTTATGACATGGTAGAACAGGCGATAAAGCAATTTATATAGTGGATAAATGATGTCACATTTTCGAAAGTCATTCAGATTTAAAACTGTGCATACGTCATGTACTAAAATTAGTTGTTTTTTTACGAAGAAAATTTAGTTTTGCTCTTTGACCTTTATTAATTTGTTTTTTAGGTGGAGACGTTGGTGTCCAAACCGGGAGCACCTTTAATGGCCTTTTTGTACATCGAGCAAGGGGCTGTCAGAATATCTGGTATTTGAAACATAATTTTGTAAAATCTAAATCCATAAAAACGCTTATTGATCACATATCGTTACCTGTAGGTAAGCATCTTTTCTCCTGATTTTTATTTTTTAATTCTTGTAAACTTTTGGTATTCTCTTCATAGATTTCCTTCAATGTTTTGGCGTATTTGTTTAAAACTAGGCTTACTAATCCAAAAACCAATTATCATTAGTATTAACCCAATGCGCCGCTTAGATAATTTTGTATCATTCAATAAAAAAAATGTTTGTGTCTTATTGATCAAGATGATAGATATAGTTTTGCCGGATGCATTTTTGTAGGAGGGGGCGGGGGGGGGGGGGGGGGGGGGGGTGCATACTATGTTTATTTTGTTGCAACAACTGATAAAATAAGGTGGCACACAACATTTACCCAGGTAATATGCAAATAAATATTAGTTATTATCATTTTGTAATGTGTCTCAGTTTTGATCGCAAGATTAACTGTATTAAATTTCTTCTTAATGAATGCTAGCGAAGCTAAGTCATTTTCATTGTTTCAAGAAAGAAAAGTGACTTATACCTAGTGAGTTTATGTGAAATTGGTTTGGACCCATTTATCTGCCTTTCCATCCATTACACTTCCTTTTGTTATTGCAGGATCCAAGCATGTGTGTCAAAACCTCGCCAAATGCATTGACGTCCCATCGCTTTTGGAAATTAATACATTTTTGCCCGGCCAAACACAGAACAGTACGTAGCAGCTTCCACTTCTTTAAGCTTTGATATGGAAACTGTTTTAGTTTCATGCTACTGGTAGTTTTGTTGAGGCACAAACTTTTTGTTTTAGGTCACCTGAGGGGGCCACGGTGGCCGAGTGGTTAAGGTGTTCCGACACTTTATCACTAGCCCTCCACCTCTGGGTTGCGAGTTCAAAACCTACTTGGGGTAGTTGCCAGGTACTGACCGTAGGCGGGTACTCCGGCTTTCCTCCATCTGCAAAACCTGGCACGTCCTTAAATGACCCTTGCTGTTCAGAGGGTGTAAGGCAAAATAAACCAAGGTCACCTGAGAAGAAGTCTCAGTTGACCTGTTGTGTTCGGATCTTGTCCGACGTCGTGCGTCATGCGTTGTAAACAATTTACATTTTCGACTTTTTGGGTAAAGGTCAACCAGAATTATGAATTATATGATCCCCTTTCCCCAGGGGCCTGCGAGTTGGGCCAAAATGGGTCAAATTTACTCAAATTTCAAAATCTTTTTAACTCCCAGATACGGTAGAATAAAATTAGATAATACAGTGAAACTCGAAGTACCTCGTCAGTCCCGACCGAATTCTCTCTTTATCAACAATAAAAATCTTATTTGAAATGATCGAATAACTCGAAGTATAAGTTTCGTGTCCAACAACGATCGGTGGTAAACGCCGACATTTTTTAACATCTAAATTCCGTTTGTAATACTAAATATATCGGCACTACAAACCTACATGCTAATTCATTTGAAATTCAAGAAATTGTCGGTGGAATCTTATAACAACAACTCTTGGTGATAAAAAGTATTGCTTTACTTACATCAGGTAATTTCCTAAGGCGGTCGCCGATATGAGTACACACGATAGTCAACAACTCATCTACCCGCTCGCTCAAGCGGAACTAATCTCTGACACACCGATAGATCTACTCGGCTGATGTTTTTACAGGTGTAGAAAAAAAAATAGAAATGAAACAAGTTTCAAGTTTTTTATTTACCAAATGTCATATAACATATAGGTATATATCAATACATAATACAAGAATCATAATAATTGAATGTCCGAGATGGCGGAGGATAATTCCTTATACATGTACAAAATTAATATTAATACTCATTACCATTAATATCATTAAAATAATGAAGTACAATATATCACTATAGACGATACCGCATAGGTTCATAAATTCATTAGATTGTTTCTTTGATCTGTTGCATGCACCAAATATTTACCCAAATTACGTAATGTTTTAATGTTTTTATATGAAAATAATTCTATTAGCTTGAATACACTAGGATGTTTGTAATAGTACTTCTTTAAAAATTTAATTCTTAATTCTACATACGCAGGACATAATAAAATAAAATGCATTTCGTCTTCAATATCATTGTTGTTACACACAGTGCAAATTCACTCACCTCTGGGAACTGCATTATAGCGTCCGGACTCAATATGAAGAGAGTGTGCCTGCATACGATATTTACTTAAAATCTGTTTAGTTTTAGAATTAAGAGATTTCGTCAGGTAATATTGAAGTTCAAAGTCATTCGCAAGATATTTATAAATTTGACACTTAGAAGAATTATTAAAGGAACTATGTAAATCTTGTATAAATATGTCATGCAAGCGTTGCGTATACAATTCTAAAAAGTGTTTTTCATTGTTAACATTTTGAGCAATCCAAACGTAATTAAAGCCATGTCTACATAAATCATCTTTTATCTCATAGACCCAGTTTAATTTACAATTAGGCTTTTTAATATTGAGCTCTAGCAGTGCCACATAGCATGACTTCAATATACAATGTTTTGTCTTTAACAACTTTAACCAATACTTCATGATCATTATTTTTCGTTGTACATGTAAACTATATCTACCAGTCTCAAAATACACCATGGAGTTATTGACTGTTTTCTTCACGTTTAGTAATCCTTTAAGGAATAAAAGATGTACAGCTTCAATCTTAGGTGCTGGGTGATGTCCCCATACTTCACTACAATAATTAAGTATACATGACACATATGTATCGAATAGTGATAATTTAGTTTCGGCATTAAGCATATAATTTTTAATTCTACTTTTGAGAAGATAATAAGCTTTCCTTCCTGCGATGCTAATGTATTGTGTGCCACAGTAAATCTTCCATTATAATTAAAAACTAATCCCAAATAACAAAAAGTATCAACTACATCTATATCCTTCCCTTGAAAAGTCCAATGTTCGGTAGGCGTCAAACGCTTGCTCTTTCTAAAAACAACAATTTTGGTTTTATTTATGTTAGCTGTTAGATTCCATTTATCGGAATAGGTTTGCAGACAATCTAACATATTTTGGAGATCATTAGCATCTTCAGTGAATAAAAACAGTCACAGGTGCCTATTAAATCTTTAAACTGCTGAAACAATAGCGTAATTACTGCCGAGGTGTTCAGAGTACGAATGTAACGGTCAGCGCTGTCTATTAAATCGGTTGACATGCCAACTCAGTAACAGTAACATTGTATACGCACATGCGCAGCCCAACTTCCGGTGCTAATACACATGTGGCGTGGCTATCAATAAAACGTAAGTAGGCCTATCAAACAGTATTTTATATGTCCAATATAAGGTAATGGTTCTGTTACGTTTTACATACAATCTGTGTTAAACGGTTATTTGATTTGACATGAATAAATTGTTATTCTGTCGAATTCCGTTTTATCGTTATTCCTTTTGCAAACATGACTTGCACATCAGATCGTTATTGAAGTGACTAAGTGAAAGAAACTTTAACGTGACTGTATATCGGCAAAACTACACCAAACTACAAGTGACATAACGAAACATTACATATATATTTACATGTATTGACCAGTCTTCACACTAAACTGATGAGCGACAGAGCGGAGTTATAATGATTATATAATGTTGAAAAATATTGACCAAACTTTTCACAAAAAATGATAACTCGTGGTCCCCTCGACTTCGAGTTAACGAAGTTCCACTGTATTTCAGAAATATTCTTCTTAAGACCACCAAAATAAGGTAGAATCAAATATTCTTCATAGATGAAGGGGTCTTAAGATGCTCTACCAAAATTGTGAATGTCATGGCACTGAGGTCTCACGTTTGCCCCTGGTGAGGGGTTAAACTTACTAAAGATTATTTTGGGAAATCACATTTTTGAATATCATTTGTTTCATTTCTATCGGAATTCATTCTAACTTGTCAACATTATCAGCATGGGCTGACAGTTTGATGGCTTGCACATGTTGACCCTAACTAACCCCAGGGGCTGATGGACGGGGTCAAAAAGGGTCAAATTAACAAAAACAAAAACAAAACTTCCAAGACCCAAATAAGAAAGAATCAAATACTCTTCACATGTAGAAGGGTCCTAAGGTGCTCTACCAAAATTGTGAATTTCATGGCACTGAGGTCTCGTGTTTGCCATGAGGGGATTAAAATGACTATAGTTTCCATAGGCAAATAACATTTCTGACTATCATTTCTTTCATTTCTATTGGAATGAGCAGTAATGGAAGGCAGTTTGCTGGTGTGCGATTATTGGCTCAAACTGACCCCATGGGCTAATCAGCGGGGTCAAGAAGGGTCAAATTTACAGGAATATCAAGTATATATATATCAGAAACACAAGTGACTGTTAAGGCCCATAGGCTTCTTGTTTTTTATAGAACAAAATTAATTTCACTGATGGTCTTCATTTTCAGATATCCCAACTAGGAAATTGCCTACAACAATAGACCCTACCATTGACTGGGATAATGTATCCTCATTGAAGACACTGAGGGCGGCCTATTCGGCTATCATTCCCAGGGCTGGTATGTTGCTTTCTGTGATGGTACTTTGAAATAGGACATGATCCCCAAAATGTGTGCTTTTAATTACATATATCAAACTTTTCATGAGTGACATTTAATATTTACATTTAATTTGTTCGTCCCTTCAGTTTCCAATGAAAACAAATATATATGTACCACGTAATGATCTCACAGTGCAGGAATGTATCCTGTTTACTTGTCGATAGATAAATAATTAATTTTCAAAACATTTACAGTATCAATTACAGTATCATGAATTATTGTATAATAGATAGTTCCTAATATGAAAAAAAAACTTACAAAGACACTATTATACTGAAATATGGTTGATATTCGAACACAGGTATGGCTGGTTAAATGGTACTTTGACTGGATCTGTGTATTGTGTATTTTCTGTAACGTTTTAAAAAGAGAGCTGATATAAGAGTAGGTAATTTAGAAAATATATATACATTATAATGTTAAATTTTGCAGATGGAAGTAAGAAACCATCATACAATATTGCCTTTCGACCATTGTTTTGGCCAGAAGAAGTGCCGTTTGTCTCTCATTCAAAAGAAAAAGGTATTATATGTGATATACCATTTGGGAAAATCAACCTAATGGCTTATCAAATCAATTTGTCTTCTAGTATACTGACATTTCAAAACGTACAAAACAACTTAAACTTTATATTTGCATATGTTTGTTGCATGCATTATTATCTAGAATTTATCTTGATATACACATTGTAAAAATGAGAAGAACTTATACTTCAGGATTAAAAACAAATTTATATGTGCTCTTTTTTTATCAAATATATATTGTCCCAGCTCTTAACAATCGATAAGTATTATGTACCTTTTTTTCATAAATGGTATGTACGTTTTAAAACATTGCATTGATTGCAAAATGCGCTCTGTAGGTTTTCTAGGGAAGAGGTAATTCTATTTTTAAAATATCAATAAAATATGTGACATTTGTAAAATCCAGAATCATAAGTATTAATAACAAAATTATTACCATAGATATCGCACTTTGTTTTACATATTGACCTATACAAATATATAAACAAACTTTCAGATATTCTCATTTAAGTAAATTGTTTTCATTCATCTTTTAATGTAATTAGTATTACATATGTACTACTATCACCACAGGATAAAATACAGGTGATAGATGATTTCTCTGTTTCCTAAATGGAGTCTTTCCTGATGTATTGGCTGTGCATAATATAATAGGCAAAATTGTGATGGTCAAACATTTTGTATTAAACAGTGAAGTAGAAATTTTAATGGGTTGTCTTTCAGAGGGTGGCGGACGGATCATAAATGCTGCCATGATACGAAAAGTTTTAAAAGCAGCTTATCATCAGGTATATTTTGCAGTTTGTTACGTACATTCTATTTCTTGTTGATTTTTTAAAATCTTTTTTGAATATTAAAAAAAAAAAATAGAAATGTATGATGTCAACACACTAGAACCAATCAAATAAACATAGTCGAAGCATACCATAAATAAATAAGATACAAAGAAAACATCATTTACCCTCAGGGGAAAACTTTGCAAGGATTTGAGAAAAGCTCTTTTTTTCTAACGCAGTTTTTAGGAGATGATGTAGAAAGGCAAATTGTCATTTGTTACATTAAAAATCATGGATTGATGAGTTTTGCTATATAAAATGATGATACTTTCCCGGTTTTTAGATTGTGTGTCGGAAAAATAAGGAAAACGCATTTTGTAGGAAATATCATTCACCAAACCTGTTGGGTTTTTTCCAAACACTATTTTTACCCCGGTCACATTTTCTGTTTAAAAAGAAGAGCTTAAAACAAGTTTTTTTTTAATTTTTGCTTTATATTCAAAACAAGATTTTCCCGAGAAAGATTATTTATTCAGCATACACGTTATGATTTCATCCTCGGTTTCACAGGGAGTTGCAATCTCGCTCTTTTCATGAATATGATTATAACCACTGGAGTAAATATGAAATCTAAGCTGCTATGATTTCGTTGAAAAGTATTTTAATAAAGGTAGGTGTTTTCCTTTTGTTCACCTTTGCTTATAATAATCACATATAACCGAACACTGTATCATATGGCGTTGGCGACCTGCTTTTTAGTTCTGTACAGCGATATTTTTATCCAGAGTATACGTATATGCGTGTTGGATACCACGGCACACGTACGCTGGTATGAAACCCCATTTTTAGCGGTATTGCTACCACCTTCTGAGAAAATGAGCAAATTATGGCATTTCAGTCATTGTTAGATCTGTGAATGCAAACTGTGTTGCATTCACAAGCAAGGAGGTCATTGCAATGCATTGATACTTTTGAAAACTACATTATTTTTAAGCAATTTATAATTAAGGAATATCAAGATTCTCTACATTAGCTCAAATAAGTTTGAAAATCGGTGTGACCACTTAAAATTGTGAACAGTGTGAAAGCGTGAAACCCATTGCTAAGGTATTGTTTTTCCTTCGCAGGTTCCAGAACAAGAACAAGACCAACAACAGGAGACATCCCCAGTAAGTACCACTCTGAATGTGTGCTCTACATTAGCTCAAATACAAATTTGATAATCGGTGTGACCACTTCAAATTCAAGGTCAAAAATGCCCAAAGTAGAATGTAAAATCTTTTGGTCAATATTTCGATGATATTACGAAGAAAGTTGGCCAGAATCAAACATGTTATACGCAAAGTATGGTACATCATTTTCTCCGTTTTGTCTATGTAATGTGGAGGTTTATAGTGTCCATATATAGTATAGCATAGCCTCCCCTCTGTCTATGAAATGTGAAGGCTCATGGTCACAATATAAGATATATCGTAGCATCCACCTCTGTCTATGTAACGTGGAGAAAGATGGTGCCCATATGTAGTATATCACTACTTCCCCCATCTTCTTGTAGACTGTATTATGCAAATTTCTTAAGTAAATAGCTTAATAGGTGGATATGCTGAATAACGAAAAGCAAATATTTTTCTTGTGTATAGTAAATGTAGTTGAAGGTAAAAGGAAAGTTTCAAAACAAGCGTGAAACCCCTTGATAAGGTATTTTTCTTCGCAGGTTCCAGAACAAGAACAATACCAACAACATGATACATTCCAAGTAAGTACAACTCTGGATGTGTGCTATATATAAGCTCAAATAAGTTTGATAATCGGTGTGACCACTTCAAATTCAAAGTCAACAATGGCAAAAGTAGAATGCAATTTAACATTCTTTTGCTCAATACTTTGATGATATTATAAAGCAAAGTTGGTCATAATCAAAGTAATACGTATAGTAAGGTAGAGTACATCATATTCTCCGTTCTATAATGTAATGTGGAGGTTTATAGTGTTCGTATATGGTTTATTTAATAGCTTGCTTTCTGTCCATATAGTGTGGAGTTTCTGGTGACCATATGAGATATATCCTTTCTCACATACTTCAATGGTTAACGGATGTTAGGGAAAAGGAAAATCGATCTCACACGGGGGAAGGGGGAGGGAAAGGAATTAATTAAGACAGCTGGTACGTGATATATGCTACTGCTCACAATAACGCAACGTCATTATTATACGTTAAGTACTCGGGTCGGGATTTCCAAGTCTACGGAACAGACCCATGTTTGAGTATATTAAGCCTCGACTCTGTCTATGCTAATGTGGTGAATAATGGTGTCCATATATGGTATACAATAGCTTCCCCATCTTCATAAAGACTGTATTATACAAATGTTGTACTAAATAGCTTGATATGTAGATATCCTGAATAAGGGAAAGGCTTTTTGTGTATAGTATATGTAGGTGAAAGGTCAAAAAGTAAGTTTCAAAACAAGTGTGAAACCCCTTGATTAGGTATTTTTCTTCGCAGGTCCCAGAACAAGAACAAGACCAACAACAGGAGACATCCCCAGTAAGTACCACTCTGAATGTGTGCTCTACATTAGCTCAAATACAAATAAGTTTGATAATCGGTATGACCACTTCAAATTCAAGGTCAAAAATGCCCAAATCTTTTGGTCAATATTTCGATGATATTACGAAGAAAGTTGGCCAGAATCAAACATGTTATACGCAAAGTATGGTACATCATTTTCTCCGTTTTTTTCTATGTAATGTGGAGGTTTATAGTGTCCATATATAGTATAGCATAGCCTCCCCTCTGTCTATGAAATGTGAAGGCTCATGGTCACAATATAAGATATATCGTAGCATCCACCTCTGTCTATGTAACGTGGAGAAAGATGGTGCCCATATGTAGTATATCACTACTTCCCCCATCTTGTAGACTGTATTATGCAAATTTCTTACGTAAATAGCTTAATAGGTGGATATGCTGAATAACGAAAAGCAAATATTTTTCTTGTGTATAGTAAATGTAGTTGAAGGTAAAAGGAATCAAAACAAGTGTGAAACCCCTTGATCAGATATTTTTCTTCGCAGGTTCCAGAACAAGAACAATACCAACAACAGGAGACATCCCCAGTAAGTACCACTCTGAATGTGTGCTCTACATTAGCTCAAATAAGTTTGCAATCGGTGTGACAACTTTAAACTCAGTGTCCAAAATGGCATAGAATCTTTTTGTCAATATTTCGATGATATTATGAAGAAAGTTGGCCAGAATCAAACATGTAATTCGCAAAGTATTTTTCATCACAGTCTCCGTTTTGTCTATGTAATGTAGAGGCACATGGTGTTGATACATCTTTTATATACCGTATAGCGGGAAATTTTAGCGGGGCTTTAATTTGGCGATTTGGCGGGTCCGTATATAGATCGCCAAAATTTAACCCGTCAAATTTTAACACCGCCAATTAAAAAGACGCGAAAATTTCAATTTTGCCAATATTTCCGTTCCGACCGCCTTTGATAACTCCCGAGAGCAACGACTAGTGCGTAACGTTGGTTGTTGCCTGGCACCTGTCGGCCAAAATGCCGAATAGGTATGAATAGCTAATGAACAACTACTCACGATACATATATAGCTATACAAGTATGACATATATGAGATATTGCATCATAATTAATTTTTGTGAAAACAAAGCCATCTACCCATAACATCCAATGGACTGGTGTTAACACTTTACCTGTAGACTCATTGTTAAACTTACCTGTATGTAAACATATCATACAATAGATGACCACGTCGATATCATACGGTTGATTAAATTCTCTTTGTCTGTTGCTTGTACACATACTCATATAAACACTAATTTGACAAATCTACATGTATGTGTTCGTCTGAAATTTTTGGGTAATAGTTTCCGGTTTCGAGACAGAGGATTGATAATACACAACACTCTTAATCAACCCGGATAGGATGTATGGACATAACATAATCATATATACAGTATTTACCGGTAGGTAATATTTATGCTCAACGCCAAATTAAAACCCTAGATTTAAGGAAAATCGCTAAATTTTAACCCGCCAAAATTTAACTTTCACTTTTCATCACCAAATCGCCAAATTGTATGACCGCTAAAATTTCCCGCTATACGGTAGTATATATCATAGCCTTCTTTATGTAATGTGGAGAACTGTACTGCACATATACATGTGTGGTACGAAGGCTGACAATCTAATTAAAATTTGTCTTGTAATTTCCACTCCTCTACGATACTCTTCGTTAAATTGCAATACAAGATCTAACGATGCCCCTTAGGTCATCTCAGCATGACCTTTGAGCTCAGCCAATCAACGCGCCGCCTATCAAATTGTCGGTGTGATTTCATTCTTCGGAAGTATAAATACTTGCGGAACGTTCCCGATGTATTCCGATGGTCGATAGCAACGTTGGACAACATGGCTTCAAACACTCCGGCTCACCAAAATACCTCAACGGATTGATAATTTAACAAACGTTTGCTGTCCGTTTGGTTTTTCCTTCATCGTACGAGTGATAGACAGTGAAGGCAATGTAGCGTCATGAAAAAAAGTAGTTTGAAAGGGATTACTGTATAATTATAACGTGTACGTACGGTAACGATTTTCGAAATCCACTTGGCAACACAATCCGTCCTGTCGACGAGATATTATCGTTTTCTGTTCTTCTTTCAATGTAACGTCCAGAGGATATTAACATAATGCAGTTATTTTTGCGAAATTTTGCGTACATGTATTTCAAATTAAGCGCTGAATTGAGTCGCAAATACTAAGGAGACGCAACCGAAGGCTCGTATAAGACTCTTTGTCGTTGGTTGATTAATGACGTCATTGACCAGTTTTCATTGGCTTATATTTGAAGCTCAAAGGTCATGCTGAGATAACCTCCTACGGGGTATGGGGTATGGTTAGATGTTGTATTGAAGTGTATTGTAGAGGAACGGAAATTACAAGTCTAATTTTAATAAGATTGGAAGGCTGATCGATATGTTGTGAGCCTCATATTGAAGGATTTGAATTTTGCCGGACATTTTGTATTATTTTTCAGCATAATCCCCTGCAATATCTACATATGTATACACTTTTGCCAGTGGTGTTTAAGGGCGTCAATGCCACTTTTATAGAACTCCTTTGCTTGGCTGTTCAGAAAGTCTGAAGCCATGACAATGACTTTTCAACAGGAGTATTGTCCTGATGGAATAACACAACTTTAGTGAGCTTTCCGCGGCGCTTAAGTTTAATATTTTCCCGTAACTGCCTCAGAAATGAAGCTTAGTATGTGTCATTGATTGTTTGTCCATTTTGGAAATAATCCATCAGCAGAATACCACCCGCATCACAGAAAACTGAGGCCATAACCTTCCCAGCTGAAGAAACAGTATTTGCCTTTATTGCGGGGGATCGAGAGTCAGTGTTTCCGTTGCTTCAATTGTTGTTTGGCCTCTGGGGTAAAATGATGGATCCATGTTTCATCCATAGTGACAAATCTCTGAAGAAATTTTGCAGGATCTTCCTCAAAAAGGTTAAGATTAGCACGCGATAATGTGCGCCTGGTGTGCTTCTGATAAACTGTCAGAACTCTTGGTACCCATCGAGCCGAAAGCTTTTTCATTTCAAGATCCTTGGTTAGAATGGAATGAACTCTTTCCTATGAAATGCCAACTCCACTGGCTATATATCTTACAGGCTTTCCATGTCGGGGGTTATCCTCAAGTCTCTGTCGGCCGCGCTTAAATTCCGCAATCCACCTTTTCACTGTAGCATATGAAGGGGCATCTTTCTTGTTACCGTATCATTATGGAAAGCCTTACGTGTTATTTTATGCAAATATTGGATCACTTCTCTTTCACCGGTTTTGTCCATTTTCCAAAAGCCGCTTGTCTTGTTTAGTGCTACCTCGTCGAAATAAACTAGCCAAATGCGACCAGTCCTTGGGCACACTACAGTCAGGGGATAGTAAGACTTAAGAACATCCTTGAGTACCTTCTTCAATACGAGCCTCATAACACATATCAATCATCCCTCGTATATCATACCCCACCCCCGTGCAATATGGAGACTTATGGTGCGCATATATGGCATGTTATAGCATCCCCCTCTGTCTATATAATATGGAGAACAGGGCTTTGTCTGGCGGCTTTTTTGGACCATTAATAGGTGAACGGTAAATAGAAATGTAATGTGGTGGCCAATGGTGACCATATTCGGTATATCATGGCCATCTGTTTCTATGTTATGTGGAAGCTGACAGTGTCCATATGATACATCACAGCCCACCCCTACTCTTTTTAAGTGATATAGAGGCTGATAGTGCCAATATAAGAAGTGTCATAGACTAACACTATGTTAAATGAAGGCTGATTGTGCCCATACACGATATACCATAGCCTTCCACTCTGCCTATGTAATGTGGAGGCTGGAGGCTGATCTTGCATCACCAGGTGCTGGACTGAACCCCATTGGGGCTAAGGGGTAGACGAAATGAGGGTAATTTGGTTGTATTGCTATAAACAACTTCTTCTCTAGTACTATGCATTAGACATCACTCATATTTCACAGAAAGCATCCCTTGGTATTGGGGACTCAAAATTGTGCAGGTTGTTTGGCTAGTCCCACAGGGGCCTGAGGGGTGGGGCTCAATAGGTGGAAATAGCAATTGTTTGTTTTTTTCTATTGTATGGATGAATTAGAGTTTGATCAGTATTTGGTCTAAAGCATGCTCTAGTGAAGAGGAAACCATTTTGTATAAATGGTGCTATCAGTCTGTCTGTCCATCCGTCCGTCCGCCTGTCTGTCCATCACAACTTTAGTTTTGGTTGTTAACTAAATATTATTAGGCCAAACTGCCATTTGCTAAGGTAAAATTTTGTATCTTTTCACTGATAAATATTCTAATGATTGGAATTAAACAGGGAGTCAACTGACCAATTATCAAGGTCACCGAGTCGAAGGTCGAGGTATTTTGATTCAACCAGGAAATGCTTTGCCATAGCGATACCGGGTCTCTTGTTTGTTATAATCCTTTAAATGTAAAAGGGGCAGTAAGTAAAAAAAATTGTTTTCAAAAAAAAAATTCAATAAGTTAGTATTGTATTTAAAGGGACAATTTAGTCAAGCATGCTTTTTATAATTCAGACAGAAACGATAAAACATATATCCAGACAAAAACATTTGCGGTCAATAATTATCTCTACGTAGCCAATGTCCATTATGGTCAGTTTAAGTTTTGGGAAAGCCCACGTCAAATATAGCTATACTCCAAATATAGTGCAACTTGTTGCGTCCTCTGGCGGGAACAGAGTTGGTTGTAAGTGACGACCAGTAGATCCGACGTATACTTATTTCTTTGGATTTCGATTTAACAACATGCGTGGCAAACAGTTGTTACATGTATCATAATTGATAGATTAAATAATGATTTATTGTTTTGACAATTCAAATCGACCAAACACAGGTTTATTCCAGGGTCATCGAACGGGAATTCGTGTTCATGTAATTGTGTACACACATGCATGTATACGGCCGATGCGTATGCAGAAAAAGATTGTATATTAGCTCACCTGGACCGAAGGTCCGGTGAGCTTATGTCATGGCGCAGCGTCCGTCGTCCGTCAATATTTGCTTCAAATCGCTACTAGTCAAAAAGTTCTTATTGGATTTTGACCAAATTTGGTCAGAAACATCCTTGGCGGAAGAGGATCAGAATTTGCATAAATGGTGACTCTGACCCCCGAGGGGCCAAAGGGGCGGGGCCCAATATGGGAAATAGAGATAATTACTTTAAATCGCTGCTAGTCATAAAGTTTTGAATGGATTTGATCCCAATTTGGTCAGAAACATCCTTGGGGAAGGGGAAAAGATTTTGCATAAATGGTGACTCTGACCCCCGAGGGGCAAAAGGGGCTGGGCCCAATAGGGGAAATTGTGGCAATTCCTTTAAATGGCTACTAGTCATAAAGTTATCAATGGATTTGAACCCAATTTGGTCAGAAACAACCTTGGGGGAAGGAGAACAGATTATGCATAAATGGTGACTCTGACCCCCAAGGGGCCAAAGGGGCGGGGCCCAATAATTCCTTTAAATCGCTACTAGTCATAAAGTTATGAATGTATTTGAACCCAATTTGGTCAGAAACAACCTTGGGGGAAGGAGAACAGATTATGCATAAATGGTGACTCTGACCCCCAAGGGGCCAAAGGGGTGGGGCTCAATAGGGGAAATAGATGTAATTCCTTTAAATGGCTACTAGTCATAAAGTTATGAATGGATTTGAACCCGATTTGGTCAGAAACACAATTTTGGGAAGGGGAATAGATATTGCATAAATGGTGACTCTGACCCCCAAGGTGCCAAAGGGGTGGGGCTCAATAGGGGAAATAGATGTAATTCCTTTAAATCACTACTAGTCATAACGTTATGAATGCATGTTGTAAACTTAGAGCAGTTAGGATCCCCACACTATAACCATATATAGCATTGTTTGAAGTTGACAAACAAAACAAATTGAACATTATTTTGACATTTGGTCAAATCAAACCAAACCAGGTGAGCGATACAGGCCTCATGGGCCTCTTGTTTGTGTACGAATGCAAAGAACCGCTAACACCAATCTAGGTGATTTATTTCATCCATGATGTAATCAGAACAATACTTATAACAAGTACGAATGGAATTATGATAATGGAAGTTGTACAGAACAAAAATATCGCACCTCAACATTACTCCGTAGGCCGATCTAGGTCAAGTCTCGGAAAACTCGCTCGCAACTGTATGAACTTCTTTATTGTTGTCGCAACCGTTCGAAAAACTCACATCTGTTATATTCATGACCTAACAGTAATTCTCCATATATTTTGTTTATCCATTCACTGTCTACGTTTGGTACGAGACCCGCAACCTATGTAGTTAAAATATCCGCTAACAGCTTCAAATGCAAACCAATGTTGTTTACAGTCACGAGACGGGGCTGTGCTTGCACCCATGTATACAAAGTGTGTAGAGACGACTTGCTCATTTGCATATATAAATTGTATGGTTATACGATTATGATCCCCCTTACAATTAATTAAAAAACGCATGGAAAACATAAACTTGTATCAATATATGACCAAGGATACTTCATAAGGAGAACTGAAGTACACTTTCATAAAATAATTTGTGAAATGATAAAAAAGTAAACAAACTTGACTAAATTGGCCCTTTAAATGGCATAGAAGGCTGTTACTGGGGTTGCAAATTCAAACTTGCACAAAAGTCAGAATAATTACAGATGAAATTAGCAGAAGTGCCCTTATTAGACCAATGCGGAAGACCTAGCGATTTATTATTGACTTCAATTTTAGGATTGAACAATACAGGTTCATATAAAACACTGAAGTTGTTACATGGAAGTTTGTAAACACAATACAAGTCAGCTAGGATCTCGATCCTTCCAGAAAAGATGTTTTTTATAGATTTTGATTTGACTTTTAGATAATCTGCGCCAAATTTAATCCAATTGGGTATCTAGCTGTTTTTTTTTGTTTTTTTTTCATTAAGAATCTTTTCGAATTACACCGTCGATGACAATTGTTTCCAATTGTCTATGGATCAGAGATTTTTCATAAATTTTATAAATTTTTCACTGCTTAATTACTAGAACTAATTTAATTACATGTTGGCTGACCTGTGTTGCAGAACCATAGACCTTATGATGCTCTGACTGAGGAGATAGTATGAACGTATATATACGGGGTATATTGCAAACTCTGTTTTGTCAATGATATCGAAAGTTAATTCGCCTTTGGATAATATGAGAGGAATGAATTGCGAATGTCAATACTACATGCAACTTTAAACCTGCAACAGTAAATAATAGTATCACACGATTTTTCCGATCGTTGTTATGAAATTGTCGAAAAGATATAAAATCCAAGATGTCGAAAATGGTCCAAATATATAATTCATTAATTCACTGTTAGAGTCGGCAGGCGATTTCTGGAATGTCCGCAAATCAACCTGTATCTTCTGAGCTCTGGTTTCTTAACTGCCTTACAAGCTATAAAGTGTGGTACTAAATTAACAGTAGATACAATAGACTGAAGATTGGCATTTGAGTGGTCAGATTTCGGAGAGGTGATATTGCCTTAATTGTCCTTTGTCCGAGGCTAGGTGTCATGCTTGGCAAGACCAGTTAATTAATCAAAGTACTGAAAGTACTGTAGGAGGCGTTAGTCAGATGTAAAAGGAGATATTTGAAATAAAGCAAGAATACAAATTAAACTGATATCAACATGACTAAACATTTCCACTTAAGTGTGTCAAACCAACCGGACATAATGGTTTTCACAGTCCTGATGAATGTAATGGTTTAGACTGTTCCGATATACATAATGGTTTTAACCATCTTAAAGTTTCAAACCTACTTCTAAAAGTAGTTAAACATTTCTTATTTCAATCAAACCTTTACTTAAGAAGTCAAACATTTTAAATTGTTTTCAAATCGACTTCTACTTAGGTACATGTCATTAACATTCATACTTTAAACCATCTTTTATATTTAAGTAGTTCAAAATTTGCATTTATGTGTTTAAAACAAACTTATATTTTATAGGCCTGGGTATTAGAAATGTCGAAACAATATGATATGCATTTCGATATGTTATAACAATACACGATATGTATTGAAAATACAGGGAGTGTCTGCTACTTTTTTTGTTGAAAGTGTGCAATGTCTTTCAATATCTTGTAAACAAAATTGTTTATTCCTTTCTATTTTGATCTTAGAATAATATCAAAATTAGATTGACGGCTTTTAAAAGTTATTACACCTTTTTTTCAACAAAGACCTCATTTGTTAAGGACAATTATTTTAAAATTAGATATCAATTACATCTATTTTAATAGATCCAATGTCAATATTAACAATAAACTGTGATTTGTGATTTGTTGCTTTTTAATTTACCACCAAGATGTAGATAATAGCCTAGTAGCTATAGGTACTGTATATAAATATACAGCGTTTTACATGCAAAATATTGAAGAAAACTTTCATATTTGATATCAATTCAATATGATTGTATAAGTCCCTTGGGGTGGGGAAAGAACCCTGGGCCTATTTTTACATCAGGATTGTGTTCATCTCTTGGTCAATTTGGCTTAATTGACATAAATAACTTCTTCTCTGAAACTAAGCAATCGATATAGCTCATACTTGACTGGTAGCATCATTTTGGGTAGGGATTCAAAATTGTAAAAATGGTGGGGTTGACCCCTGGGGGGCAGGGTCAAAAGGGGTCAATTGGTTTCTCTGAAACTAAGTTATGGATATAACTCACATTGGTGTGGTAGCAATCCCTATGGGGTTGTACCCAAAGTCAATTTCATTTCATGGATTAATTGCACAATTTGGTATAAAACCTACATTTGTATGGTAGCATGGTTATGGGGTGGGTATTCAAAATTGTACGAATGTTGGGGTTAACCTCCCGGGGGCTGAAGGATGGGACCAAAATAGGTCAATTTCGCTAAATTGACATTTTTAGAATAACAATAAACCAATGTACATGTACCCATATAAAATGCTTATGATATATTGACATAGAAATACCAGCGACAAATTAACTTAAGCATCATTCTTGTTTCATATCTCATAAAACCAGGTGAGCGATACAGGCCCTCTGGGCCTCTTGTTTTATCTGTGAAACCATTCAGATCCCAACTCCATAATCTTGCTGGACACCCCTTTTGAGCCAACAATTGAATTGCAATTTATGGATAATTTTTAATTTT
The DNA here is from genome assembly GCF_902652985.1 of Pecten maximus. Lineage (NCBI taxonomy): Eukaryota > Metazoa > Mollusca > Bivalvia > Pectinida > Pectinidae > Pecten > Pecten maximus. Next base: position 31,648,104 of record NC_047018.1, read on the forward strand.
GGCAAGAAAACATTCTTTAAAGGGCATGTCTGCATCATTTTTAATAATTTGCCCTTGAAACTTCGCACACACCTTCATAAGAGCCGGTTCTTTAAAATGTGAATGAAGGTCATGGTCAGAGAGATAAACTCAATATTTGTAGCCAGTCACACATGTTACATGTATCTGTTTGCCAAATATCCAGCCTTTATGTGTATGTGCAGTTTTGGGTCATTTTTTTCATTTTGGTAGGAATTTCTTTTTAAAAGTGCCATATCTGCGTCATTTTGATTATTTGACCTTGATACATTGCACACACCTTTAAAAGGGCCGATTCTTTAAAATGTGACCCAAATTAATAATTTTGAAAGAACTTTGAATTTTTTTCATCATTTGACCCCCGTGACCTTGAATGAAGGTCAAGTTCAAATATAAGTATAACATTTGTAGCCAGCCATACGTTATCGATGCGCCAAACATCAAGCCTTCATGTGTATATAGATAAAAGAGCAGAAACCTTTATTCTGCAATTTTGGATTATTATTTAATTTTGGCTGGAGAAAATAGCTTTATGATTCTTTTCCAAGTGCCATATCTTTCTGCCTTATTTTTATCTGATGACAATAAAATATGCACATTCTGTTTCAGTGGACTATGTTCTTTCATATGAAATGAAAAAAATAATCAATTTGAGATTTTTATTTTTGACATTCGAACCCATAACAAGTCGTTGGCCTTGACATTCTCTGACAATATGTCATTGAGAAAAGTTTGCCCTAACCACGTGCTAACCAATTTCCAAAGAAAATGAAACAAATTATGCTAAAATATGTGTGATGAGTTTCCTATATAAACTATAGTAAAATGTATCCTCTCCCCAGGGAGAATGCGACACATAGGGGGCCATGAAATTAACAATTTTGATAAAACAGCTTAAGAACCTTTTGTACACCATTCTGCGATATCTTGGTCTTAAGAAGAAGACCGACGCATGACGACAGATCAAATTATAATGGTGTATATTATGAGCTGAATGTCAAAGGATTGTAAACTCTGTACAAATTGTATTATATTATCAGGCAGTCAGCCTAAATGTATGTTTCATATCTACCATATTAGAAGTTTGAGGTTTTGTACGATATATATATATACTTAATTTGTACACATACATTAAATGAGTTAGCTGCTTTCATAAATTAAGATGTTTTTTCTAGAGTTTACTAGGCCGGATGAAATATGATCATGAGCAATCAGTATGGTCAATATGTGATTTGATAAAATGCCTCTCGTAGGTCAACCACTCATGATCACTCAACTTCTTTTTGTAGGAGTCAATATTATATGTACGAGAATTAAACTCTCGCGATGTCTGTTGCACATAAGTACAAAGAAATACATTATCACTTAAGCCGAAAAAAATCACACTTAAGTAGCAATAACACATAATAGTCGAAAACCCAATATATGTTATCAGTGATAAGAAACAGTACTTATAAGCATTTTTGGCAATTTATCCTGAAACAGCTATAGCCTTCCATATTTGACATCCCACAGATTGTTGCTTGTATATATATATAGTTTTAAAGGTCAACATTGGAAAAAACCTAAATGGTTATACATGAATTCATAATAAATAGAATTATTGACAAACAAGTTTCATTTATTTTCACACTTTCTGGAGACCAATAAGGAGATTGATGATTATTTTAAGGGATATGTTCGCGACATGAAAATCAAACATTTTTAATTAAATTTCAAAAGCAAATATAGATTTATTTTGAAAGTTATGAGGAATATTGATATTTGAGAAAGTCTTATATTATATGGATTTGATATCGATTGCCAATAGATATACATGTATTTATCATTTTACATGAAAACAACAAAAAGTTATATTACATGAAAACAACAAAAAGTTGTACTAATAGGTTAAAATGCAATTGGTATACATTTTGTTAATCTACAATTACTTTGTATTGTTTAAATATTCTATGTAATACAAACATTTCACAGCTTGGTGCATACAAATGTATATATATATTACATGAAAACATTTGAAAAGGTTGAATCGTGAGCTGAATAATATATAAATAAGACAAGCTGGTTCAATAATAATTTAGCATTTTCATATATATTACGAGCGCGAGTAGCTACTGCAGTAAACCTTATCACAGAAATCCAGATTCTGTATATTGTCTCTGTCGGGGAAGGTACAGCACAAATGACCACCACGACAGATATGTGCCAGTTTTCTTAGTTTTAAAAAATAAACGATCGAATTCCATCACGCCATCACGTAGGTCTACCGATTCATGGATTTGAAACACAGGGACTTCGATCAGTTATCGCAGTAATCCGAAGGGTTCTGGGGTTGATATCGCCTTAAAGCTGATTAAAGTCTGCATATAGTATATAGCAAGATCGTCAGAAAATTCAGACTATAATCGCAGTAGATATTGTGATTTTGTGGTCTGGCCAGGCTTGAACAACTTATCGTAAACAGTTTCGTCCTAAATAAACAAACACTTATTTCAGTGAGTCAACAAACAGATTTAAACTTTGTAAGCAACTTGCCTTTAATTCATGTTGATAGATATTAATTTCTAGCGACAAACATCATTTTGATGCTTCGTGTGAAGCCCGTGTCCACGTGCTTCCATTTTGACAGAGTGCTCGCTCACGTAAACAGACGGAACACGTGATCGCTAAATATCGGACTAAATCTCATAAAATCTCGTGAACAAACTACCAAGTTCACTGTTGTAAACAAAAGAAATGTTGTTAGCCAAAACCTGGAGGGTATTATGAAAATCAGGAATTTGTTTGTGCTTGGTTGTTATGCCATCCTTATTTCTAGTAGTTAAACAAGTGTCCTCTGTAAGGTAACGTCAGAATCTCGCAGTTATCTCCCTTCAAACAGTATTTTCAATATAGATTTGCAAAAATCGATGCAGGTGTAGATATTAACAAGACATTATTCTTATTGCTTATTCAAAATAATTCCTGGAATGTTCAAAACATTATCAGCATAGTTAATACATTTCTGTGCACATCTACTTTGAATGACGGACTACAATGACGTGCCTCATACTTGGAACTAATTATAAGCGAATCATTACCCCTAGTTACAGAAATTACCACCAGAGGTCTCAAATTCCGGGCTTCCGCCGAAGAGAAATTTATACTGAATATACCTTTTTTCATGTAAAAGCACTTTATTTGTAGTCTTGATAGTTTTCATAAAAGTATATATAGTTCAACTACATCATATATGTACCGAAAGAAACTACAAAATGAACTGTGAAAGGAAATATAACGAAAATGAAAGTGAGAGATTGTGACGTCACAACTCGTAGGTGATTGTAATATGGCAGGCGTAAACGCCTCCATAAAAGATAACTGGACAAACATATAGCATGAGTTAATCCGAAAAGGAATTATATATATCAATTCCAAAAGATAGACAGCTGCTTGAGATGTAATTTAATAGTTTTGAAATGTAATTCTGTCACAGAGTAAAATTACATGGCGAAATTATCCAAAATTATCAAAGATATAAAATGTCAAAAAAGTGCTCCTATTAGCACTATTTTTTTTTATAAAATTCACTATGATATTAGCATACTATGCTGTACAAATTCCGCAAATATAATGACAAAGCTTTTGATAGGAACCCTATAGAATAGAAGACCGTGATTACCTTGCTTGCAATAACAATAACTTCGAGGGGGGGGGGGGGGGGGGGGGGGGGGGGGGGGGAATTACATGTACAACCAAATATGACCAGATGCCTAGACTCCCGAATCAGAGAAACTGAAACAATCACATACAGATTAAAATTGAACTATCTTAAAAGTGTTGACTTTATAATTGCATTTTTTTTGCCATAAGTACACCTTGAAAAACATGATGAGCAAAAGCCAGACGTATAAGTTATATAGAAAGGAATTAACCTCTAGCCACGTCAATGGTGACATTGGTATGAAATGAAACAATACTCAATATCATCATAATTGCTTATACTTTTAAATAGATTATAACTGTATCAGTATAAAATTAAACATCAGAATTCATATTAGTTTTCTAAATACCGGTGTTACTTAACTACTTCCCTGGAAGATATTCTGATCTGCATTTCAAATTAATATGAAAAAGTAAAACGTTGCTTTAAAATGACACTGATAAATCAAACGACACGACCACCCGTTCTTCTAAAATGTACTTATGTTTAGCTCTTTATGATGCTTGGTTTCTCCGAGCTTTTCTAAGTTCTCTACACGACAAAAAGAGAAGGTAAGAATTAATTAATTACTGCTGCATCGTAGGGACGCCATTCATCCTTTATCATTTCAAGACTAACACCATTTCAAGTTTTCAGTTTTGTTAAATCGAGCCCTAACCTCCTTCCTACATCATGCAAGTTAGTGCAAATTGTTTTTCTTCTAGCAAGGTCAAACTCGCGTGTTCATGTTGGTGAATTCATATTCTATACTATTAGATTTTGTGAGAATCAGCTACAGAGTGCTTCATTAGGTGAGGGGGCCAATATGTCATTAGACTGGCTGAAGAACACCTCTTCCAAAACTTCCTCCTTTGACTTTGGTATATCAAAACATTATATTTGCGGCTTTGGTATTCCTGATAATAGTACTCTAGTCTGATCTATCTGTGGCCAATCTGTTTAACCCTGGCCCTCTTTCTCAAATGCCTCTATTTTTGAGTGGTTAAATTCAATGCATTCCTCTATGTCCTTTGTTTTCTTGTAAATTTCCTTGACTTTAGCCATTATTATCTATTCTACTCGACAAACTCTGTGTTGAAGAGATAATCAAAGCTTTCAAGTCTTCGTTCGCGACAAACCACGATTTTGTTGATATGTTGTCAATCAAAAAACACTTGAAATTACTGTACATCTGTTATAAAATGTTTGAAAATATTGCAAATATGCTTGCAAATTCATACAAATACTTGAGATCAAACGAGGACAAAACCAGGACAAAAAATAAGTTTTAAAATACACCTTTTAAGAAAAAAATACGTTCCAAAAATCTTTTACAATTATTTAGCTTCGAAATACTTGGTAGAATTTTTTGAGTTACAAAATAAACCATTTGAAAAAAAACATGTTCAAATCAAAACCTTTAGAATATTAAAATTGTAAAGAAAGCATTCTGCTGATTGTGTGTAGGATTTTATGGATGAAAAAATATGGCATTCACGCATATCGAACCTGGGTCCTAAAGACTCGTAGACTAATGCTCTACCAATACACCATTTGGTCCTTATATTAAAGAGGGGAATGGTATGAACTATTTTTCCTGCAGATATCGATCAATGAAAGTTACGACACAATTGACAGAATGTGACGTCATCTAAGCATCCAATGGATTTGCAGTTCTAGAATTCCAAAGATATTTAAAGACTGCTTTAAATTTACCTGTTGCAGCGTATACGTTTCGCTTAAATGAATTATTCCAAGCTTGTTTCTTACACAGAAAAGCATGAAGAAGGCCAATGTGTTTTAAGAGTTTAAAAAGAGAGTTTAAAAGCGAAAGTACAGACTTTAGTATCTTCTACGTCTACCACCTGCTGACCTAGATGTCATCTGAACTTTTGGGCATTTACGGTTGTATGTGTTTGTGGGTAAGCATGCAGCATTAATTCATCAGAGCTTACATGTCATCACATCAAAAAATTATAGAAATGTAGCGCAAAATGAATAATAATCAAGTCATATTAGTTTTCCCGATCAGTCTCAAAATTGAATGGGCACACTAAGGATCAAGGCAAACTTAACTTTGAGGAATATCTCTCCAATACTTTTCAAGAAATAGTGATAACAAGGGCCCAATGGGCCCGAATCGCTCACTTGCTATCCAGTGACCCTTTTTTTATATATATTTAAAATACATTTAAGAACAAGTGTATCAGAGACCAGATACAAGATCTCAGGGTCTCGCAGCAAAAATAACTAGAACTGTCACCAGGATGGCTGACTAATACCCCTGCAATCTACACGAATCAATGGTGAATTGGAACTGTTAATTAGAGGCCAACTAAGATAACCCAGTAATAAAGTGACCAGTTGCCATAGCAACCATAATTTTGAGAAAAAGAAAGTGGCATGCACATCTACACATGGTCCTCTATATTTGTGTGAAGTTTCATTGAAATCGGCCCTTTGGTTTAGGAGTTGTCCGCACAAACTTAAAAGTTATAGTTTTTATCAGAAAACCTGTTTATAGTGACCTGTTGCCATAGCAACCATAATTTTGAGAAAAAGAAAGTGGCATGCACAGCTACAACCTGATTCGTTGCGGGGGTATAAATATTAGTCAAGGTCATTCATTTGAACAAGCTTGGTTGCCCCAGCTGCATGCTACAGACCCAATGACAAGTCCATTATCCATCTTGTTATTGAGAAGTCGTTTAAAGATTTTAGCCTTTTCGACCCCTGTGACCTTGAATGTAGGTCAAGAAAATTCATTTGAACAAACTTGGTAGCCCTTTACCCAACATGCTACAAACCCACTATCAAGTTCATGGGCTTATTTGTTATTGACAAGAAGCTTAAAGACGTTCAAAGATTTTAGCCTATTCAACCCCTGTGACTTTGAATGTATGTCAAGGTAAGTCATTTGAACAAACTTGGTAGCCCTTCACCCCAGCATACTACAGACCCAATATCAAGTCCCTGGGTCTATTGGTTAATAAGAAGTCATTTAAAGATTTCAGCCAATTTGACCCCTGTGACCTTGTATGTAGGTCAAAGTAATTCTTTTGAACAAACTTGGTAGCTCTTCATCCCAGCATGCTAAAAACCCAATAACAAATCCCATGGCCTCTTGGTTATTGAGAGGAAGTCCTTTAAAGATTTTAGCCTTTTCAACCCCTGTGATCTTGAATGTAGGTTATTCATTTGAACAAGGTAGCCCTTTATCCAGCATGCTACAGACCCAATATCAAGTCTTGGCCTATGGGTTATTGAGAAGATTTTAGCCTATTTGACCGGTGGGCTAAAAAACTTCAACTGTCAAAATCCTCAAGATGGCTACCTGTTGACCAAATGGAATGGGCATAATTAGCTACAAGTTTGAGTATCTCTCATGATCAGTATCTTTAAAGAAAAAGTGATAACAAGGATTATTTATGGACAGACGACTGATGTAGGACAATTTGAAATCAGACAGCTAGCTAAAAAACACAAGCACATCTACATATGGTCCCTATCATTCCTGTGTAGTTTTGAATTCATTGAAATTAGTTTTGAGTAGTCCAGACACAATGCCTTATACTTTCCTATGGTTACCATGGCAACCAAATGAAATCAATAGACTATTGTATTCGCAATCCCTCAACACCTTTGTATACCAATTTTCAGCTTAATTAGAAAAAAAAAAGTGTTCCAATTTTAACCAATCAGAAACCTCCATTACATTTTCATATCAAGGACTGATGGGCTATTGCATTGGTCATTACACAAAATCTGTGTGTAGGGATCTGGTTACCATGACAATCAAAACTTCTGAAAACAAGAGACCCAGGGTCCTTAATGGTCACCTGAGTTCTGATATCTACACTGACAGATAATGTTTTGCTTTTCAACCAACTTTTAATACATTCTACCCAAGATCAATGTCATTCATTTGAATAAACTGGAAGCCTTTGACCCCAGCATGCTATTTGCCTTACATCATGATCCTGGGCCACTTGGGTATTGATAAGTTGTTTAAAAGATTTCAACATATTCAGCTCCTACAACCTTGAACATAGGTCAAGGCATTCATTTGAACAAACTTGGTACCCCTTCATCCAAGCATGCTACTGGTCCAATATCACTATCAGGACCCTGGGTCTCTTAGGTTCTTGAAAAGAACTTAGAAGCTTAATTGAGCCATTTAAATATTTCAACATGTTTGACCTCTGTCACCTAGAAAGTAGGTCCAGGAGCTGGAGATTCATTTGAACAAACCTGGTAGTCCTCCATCCCAGTAATAGTGGTATACTAGCTTAAGTATCATGACCCTGGGCATTTTTTTAGTTATTGAGAAGAAGTCGAAAACTGATAACGTATAACACACGACTGGACAAAAGGTGATCGCAATGGGTCACTCAAAGCATTCTCCAAGGTGGCTTTCATAAACCTGCAAGAAAATCTAACATATATACCCTAGCATTCCTGTGAAGTTTTATTGAAATAAGTTACCTATGTTTGGAGTAGTAGCTAGTCTGAACAAGATATGTCTCCCTTATCTACACTTTTTACAATTAAAACCGCCAACAGATGAATTTCAATGCAATTACGATACTCCACAATATTATATTATTGTAGAGTTTCGTAATTGGAATATATAGAGAATACATGGTCAGTGTCTTAAAATATAAGCTGTATTTTGGCGAGGGTAAAGAAAGACAAAAGTGGCGAGCCTTGGCGAGCCACTTTTGTCTTTCTGTCCCGAGCCAAAAATACAGCTTATATTTTAAGACACTGACCATGTATTCTATTTATCCTGCAACATTCATAAAAATACTCATAAAAAATAATCATTTTGAAGTGAAACGGTGTCAAAAATGATAGAAATATGTTCGCCTTAAACGTAGTTTCACTTTGAAGTAGGTCAGTCGAACTGACGCGCGTGCTATGATTCCAAAATACAGCTGTTTTCCGTCACTGCCGTATACAGCAAAAATATATACGGTGGGTGTATTCCGACAATGCGGTGGCAGTTGCAGGATAAATATATATATGAAAACAGATACAGATGCCTTAGCCAGATCAGGCATGACATAATGACCATGACCAATAGGCTGCATAAAGTAAGTCAAAGGTTGCCATTTTCAATTTTGAATTTATTCTACTATATTGAATTTTAAATCTGATTACATATAGTAATTCACAACTTCTCATTTTGTTAAAGTCATCTAATCTTCTAGTCCATAGCTCTTGTCGATGGAATATCACATGACCCGTCTTCATTTTGAACAATAAGCACAATGAAGTTGAACAAATAATGAATGTAAAACATTACTCTTAAACAGTGGAGTTCATAAATTTCAAAAATGGCGAAAATGAATGAGAAATGTATTTTAAAAGCTTCCCGAGTTCATGGATATGACGAAGAAAGAAAACTAAATCTTTGTTCTCTTTTGTGACCAGGGATTGCATTCCAGATGAATCCTAGCTAATCTTCTGGTCTCTCTGGAGGGGGTCCGCATGGCTGTAACATCCTCTCCATTAGGTTGAATTTCACTCTTGCCTTTGCTTCGTTTTCGGCCAGAGCGAAGTAGTTGAGCATATCAGTATGTCCTAGGTATGATGCATAACTGTCTCTGTGTTGATTCGTCAACCATTCCCATTTATTTGTGTCAGCGTGACCGGTTCCTATGTATTTTGACTGTAAATGTTCCAGCTGACTATGTATATTGTAACGGTCGCCCATAACGAATAGCCTTATTTGAAGAAACAACGTATGTTTCCCGTAGGGAAGTGATAACGCCGGCTATCAAACGTATCCGTATGAAAATTTCGGATTTCACGGTCAGGTTTTCGGTTTTTAGCTACCAACTTCCGGTTAAGTCATACCAAATTCTACTAGAGCACTTCAAGACTTAAAATTAAAATGAAATTTTTTCCACTTAATTAATCCATGAATAAACAGATGACTACTGTTTTGTCTTTCATTTTGTTTCAATATCGGGTGAATATCTAGTCATTTATTCAAAGTACCAAATTTTAGCTTTGAGGGTTCTATTGGTTCTGAGGTAAAAAGATAGTGCGCATGCTTGGCGGGACTAATCATTTCAAAACCACAACACGAGGCGTCAGTAATATAAGAGCTAAGACTGAAAAGTGAGTTACAAACTTCTTTCGAAATCGAGTGATGTGGTTTTAATATCAATTATTTATTTTTCTATATCTTATACAACTCCGAATGTAATCAACCGACCCAAAGGCGTGTTGATATTGACATGATCGAAAGAAGTCTGATTGTACCGATTCGGCATTCGTTACCACTTTTTGTCGTGAATAATGCGATAATGTGTAAGGTATGTCTTCTTAAAAGACTATGTGAAGTAAGGCTCGAAATTGGCGTTTCTAACAACGTTCTTTTTCGCCGTAACAACGTGTGGTGTTTGGTAATATTGTTTAGTAGCTACTGTTGTAGACACTAGCGTATGTGTCGAATGCTTTTCCGCTACACTTGCAGTCGAGGCCAGTTTTTTGCAATGTAAGTAAATGCCTGTGTAACAAATAATTAACTGTATTTAAAACACTATTCACTTTGATACAAATCCATTTTAAATTTAACATAAGTTTTATATTTCAGATCATGCCTGGTAGAGGAAAGAAACGATCTAGGGAGTCTGAAGGCAGCACAAACGGAGAATCAAAGAGACACAAAAGTAATAATTTGTGTCAAATTTTAGTGGCGCGATACGAATGGTCATATTTATAGTCAGGAACGTACATACAGGGATTGGTAACTGTCTCTATCAGTTAGTAACAATGTAGCAAGATGACATCGAGTTAACTGCACTACTCTTACTGTGAACCACTTTTCCCAAAAACTTTTCGTCCAATTATTTTAATTTCTGAATCTGTAAAAAGCTGAATGAATTCCATGTGCACTGATTAAATTTTTCTAGCAAGTCATTTTTAGCAAATTGCTCAAATTTTGCATAAAAATCAGATTTTATGTAATGGTCGCTTATTGTTCATTATAAATAACAAATATTATCGAAATGTACTACCTAGTTCTGAACCACTTTTCTCCAAATAACACTCGTCCAGTCTTTTTCATTTTAGGATTAGTAAAAAGCTTAATAAATTCCACATGCACTGATGAAGTTTTTGTCATAAAATTATTAAAATTTTGCATCAAATATAGTCAATGTTTTAAGCAAGTTTTCTCCCAAAGTATACATCCCTTTTTTTTTTACTATTGAATCAATTAAAAGCTTAATACATTTACATTGCTAGTGATAAGTCTAATAGCCAGTCTCCAAATTCCCAGATAGCACACCGCCAATGGACCAACGTTGGGTCAACAGCTTTTTGTCCACTGGCCCAACGTTGGGCCACTGGCTGGAAAATATACTATTGGCCACTGTCTAACTAATTCCCCATTATTGCTGGGACATATTAAATTAACTGTTTTGGGTAATAGCTAGGAAATGCTTATCCATCTAGAACAACTGATTTCACCTGTTTTATCAGAGGGTCATATTGTCCGGGTAAATGGGTCTCCTGTCCTTTAATTAGCCCACCATCATCAGATGGTGGGCTATTCAAATCGCCCTGCTTCCCTGGTCCGTCGTCCGTCCGTAAACCATTCTTGTTATCGCTAATCCTCAGAAAGTACTGAAGGGATCTTTCTCAAATTTCATATGTATGTTCCCCTTGGTGCCTAGTTATGCATATTGCATTTTGAGACCAATCAGAAAACAACATGGCCGACAGGCAGCCATCTTGGATTTTGACAATTGAAGTTTGTTATCGCTATTTCTGAGAAAGTACTGAAGGGATCTTTCTCAAATTTCATATGTAGGTTCCCCTTGTTATGCATATTGCATTTTGAGACCAATCAGAAAACAACATGGCCGACAGGCAGCCATCTTGGATTTTGACAATTGAAGTTTGTTAGCACTATTTCTGAGAAAGTACTGAAGGGATCTTTCTCAAATTTCATATGTAGGTTCCCCTTGGTGCTTAGTTATGCATATTGCATTTTGAGACCAATCGGAAAACAACATGGCCGACAGGCAGCCATCTTGGATTTTGACAATTGAAGTTTGTTATCGTTATTTCTCAGAAAGTACTGAAGGGATCTTTCTCAAATTTCATATATAGCTTCCCCTTGTTTGAAAAGTACTAGAGGGATGTTTCTCAATTTACACAGATTAGTAAAAGGAAGGGAAAAATAGAGAAAAAATCAATCTGACATGGAACCTATAAAGATCGTTCAATGGTGGGCGCCAAGATCCCTCTGGGATCTCTTGTTTTGTCTTGTACGTTCTATCTGTTTATTGTATGTTTTTTTCTCTATAATCCAACAATGTTAATTATATGTATAAGATTTCGCCTAAATCCATGGAAATCAACTTAACCAAGTGTTTCAATCATCATAATTCTTTATTGAATTAATCAGAATCGGAAAGAGAATCCAGCCCCACCGATGTTGTCATCCATCTAAAATCCTCTGCCATCTCTGCAAACCAAATATGACAGTAATTGTATTTTGTTTTTAAACTATGATTAAAATCTAATATAATATGTGATCTATAAATTAAAGATAATAACAAATACATGGACAGCCAATTATAGATTTTTGTAGTCAATAAATAAAAATGACATATTTTATATTTATTTTTTTATACATACAGTCAAATCTGTCCAAACGACCATCTCTATTTCAGGACCCTCTGGTCTAAGCGACCATTTCAATTCCTCCCGAGCGTTTTCGCTATATATTTTAACTCTATTAAGAGACCCTCTGTTTACGCGACCAGCGACCACAATTTTTCGTTCCCGTGATAAAAATACTCTCAACTCTCCAATAAGCAACCAGAAGTCTCCAAAATGCCTTACATTACCATTTTCGCCTTTATAATACCCAAGTAGTTTTACTTTTCTTGCAAAAGGACAGGAGATGAGGCGAAGTGACCGTCTGGAATTCTGACGATTTTCAGACGTTTTATATACGATATATCAATTTGCATGCAAAATATAACAATGAAGGAATGCATAAACAGTTAACTTACTGTTAAGTCGTGATTTGCTATCTTTTTTGAGACATTAAAACAGATATTTGCCAGTGAAAAAGTCGCCGTTTTTAAAGTTGGAAACGCAGGAACGTAAATAATAATCGGCGCGGAAATCCGGACCAAGATTTCAGAAATTAAAAAAATATATATATAAATAATAATAAAGTAATCTAATTAACCAATTTAATATATTTCTCATGTTAAATCGATGTATTTTGCTATGCTGAAAGAATTTCAAAAAATACATATAGTGATGAAAAATTAGCACAGTAATAATTATTAAAAAAAAAATACAAAGTGGTGGTTCATTTTTCATATATATTATAAATCATTATTGCCAATTTTTAAAGCAAAAAAAAAACTTATGAACATTTATTAAATTTAAGATACCATCTCTATTAAGAGACCGTTTTTCAACTTCCCTTGAGTGGTCGCTTAATACAGATTCGACTGTACATTTAAACAAATATTGCTCAATGGTTCTGAAAGCATTACAGGAATTGTTTTGATTGAATCATTATATCTAGCAGAAAATGACTTATTCTTTTTCCTCATCGACTATTGTTCATATATATCTGCTGCCATTGCTAGAGTAGGCAATACAAAGCCCCCTCCCCCTAGACTTAGATCTACTTACAACACTGAAGAACCTCCCCTTAACTGCCATACACAAATTTGCAAAAGATGGCCAACACAAATTTGAGAGGAGCAGTAATATGAACTGATGAAGATGAATGAATTATTCTGTGAAGACTTTTCATAGTGTCCTCCTATACCTTCTTCTTTCATAGAGATAATTTATTATAAGAATGTTGCAAAACATTTAACCTCTGCCACTAGCCTAGCTCAAGCGATGGTCCAAACAAAGTGTCAAGTATTCATTGAAACAATCGATATATCTTATATTTGACTTAAAATTTACACATGCGTTTTCCTTCTTGTAGATTATATAGATAGATAATGAAATAACTTTCGTTCTTCAGTGAGCGTCTGCTACACAGCCTCTCCTTCCTCAATGTTGGCTGCATTCAAAATGAGGCTAGAGGCCTGGACACGGCGTTGTGATTTGATATCAAATTTTTTCCGACGGTGAGCTGACGGTGGCCCAACGCTGAGATGCGACCGTTGGACACACAGCTTAATTTTACCATTGGAACAACTTAGTACTTTCTGGGCTAGTGGAGTCTAGAGCTGAAACGAATGTTCGCAAATGAATAGCAATTCCCCGAAATATTTTCAAATAGTGGAATCGTATTCGAATATTCGGTATGATATTTACTTCCTTTTAGTCCTTTGATTTGAAACATGTACAAACATTCCAGTTGAGTTTGGGAGCATTTCCAGCTAAATTCCAATAAATCTAAAGTGGGTTTTTATGTACAAACGTACTAGATCTAACATAGCAAATCATCTCCGGGCCAAACTAATTGAAAACGTGTTCAAACGTCGGATTTCTGTTCCAATCCAGCATTCAGTTTAACATAAAATACATGTATGTTCACAACGCATGAATGATAAGATATAAACATTTTTCTGACATGACATCGTAAATAAGGTACAATGCTGCTATCTTTCATATCTGTACTGTCTACTGTCAACCATGTTGTGCGCCATACTATAATGTATGTCGGTGTCAAAAAAAACGCTTGAAAACAATGCTGACAGGTCGCGGTTGTTTGATTTCATGTTATTTTGTTAGTACATTGTATATGCATGTAGAACATTAACATACTGACCCAATGTAGTGAACATTGATTTTATTATTTATTGGTCTTGTAACGCAAATATTCCTTTCCTTGACATTGACAATATGACTGACACAAGCACGTCAATCAGGTAGGCCAGCCATGTTGTCGTCAATAGGCGAACTATGTGGGGTTTTTTTACGATCATAAAGTGAGCTTCCAACTGGCCCATTCTTCGGTTCTATATATTGATACTGTTAATTATTTAAAGCTTTTCAATCGTCTAATTTAGTAAATCAGTAATAATTACATTACATTTTTTCTTCAGTGTCGACATTAACTCTTGAATATTCGAATGCCGAAATCTACTATTCGTTTCAGGTCTAGTGGAGTCTCTAACCCCTTTATGTATGTCCCTAATATTGTCAACCAAAAATGAGGATGTTTGGATTAAACAATATTTAATTTTATCAAAATATGCATTCAAACGATTTGACAAATATATGGCATAGAAGGATTTAGAGTACAAATGTGCAACTTGCATTAATATTATTTTAAATATACTGTCATAAATTGTTGCAATAAATTTATTTGACAGTATAGATAGCTTTGGTAGCCAGGGTGCAAATGGAAGCCTTTCCAAATAAGTAAGAGGTAGCCAAACTTTTGCCGATTTATAGTGTAGCCATGATAGAACAATGTTTAAAAAAATGATAAACAATTAATATAAAATGGAAAGTTTTCACATGGGAGCACTTTGCACTTATTTGATATATACATGGAACTAAAAATGTCATTGGACTTTATAAGTGCTCTCCAAATAAATTAGCAATATAAACTTGAATAATCAACAATATCAGGGCTTTCTCTTGGTGGCAGGTATTGAGGTGTTTGGGGCTGATAATGGACTTTTTTCCAAACTGCAATAATGTTGTTCACTCCTGAAATTAGCTTCCAATACACAGATTTAATTTTTTTGTCAATAAGGAAAAGTTTTACCCCTCTAGTTAGTGTAATTGAAAAAATTGTTGACCTATTTGCAGTTGGGCACTGTTCCCATAGATGTGAAGAAGGTGTGGTACTGGTTTTGGGGGAGGGAGATGTAGGCCAGCTTGGCCTTGGTGAAGATGTTTTGGAGCGAAGCAGACCAACCCTTCTGTCAAGCCTGGATGAAAAAATCATTCAAGTTGTGTGTGGTGGAATGCACACGGTTTGTGTAACTGCCAAAGGGGAGGTAAGTACATTCAGTTTAAATAGGATATTTGATGAATGATTATAATAAATGATCTAATAAAAGGGGGAACTCGCCTTAGAGCATTTGTCAAGCCTTGTAAGGTGTGTGAACAGATGCATTTGATCATGAAAATGCACTTCTTTTTTTCTTGAAAAATCTGCATGATATAGATTTTTTGGAAGTATCTAAAAACGGGAAAAGTTTTCGATCTTAAAATGTACCTTAGAGATTTGTATGATTAAAGTTGATATATTAGTGTCAGAAAGTGATAGCAGTATATGTTAGGATCCTTAGAAATTTTCTGAAAATGATGTGAAAAACAATCAGAATATCGTACTGTACTGAAGGTTCATAAGTGTTACTGAAATACTATAGAGCTAGCTATTATTGAGATATATGTTTTGGAACATGTGCCAGCAATCAATTTTGTCAATTGTAATTCTTAGGAATCAAGATATCAATGATCATTGAACAAAGCATTAAATGTAATTATAATCATGCACCACATTCATGTAAATATGTTTTGAAAGAAAAAAAACTTTAAAATGTATAATG